>NC_088234.1:27025718-27325718 GCF_036934945.1 Oncorhynchus masou masou | reverse complement strand
AAAACACCAAATGATGGACTCATGGATGAATGGTGTCTCATCAAAAGCAAATTGTAGTTGTCACATGCTCGGAATACAACAGATGTAGACATTAAAGTTAAATGCTTACATACAAGGCCCTTCAACAATCCAGTTCCAATAGAGTTCGAGACACTTGTAGAATCTATGCCAAGTTACATTGGAGCTGTTCTGGCGTCTACACCTGCATTGCTTGCTGTTTGGGGTTTTAGGCTGGGTTTCTGTACAGCACTTTGATATATCAGCTGATGTAAGAAGGGCTATATACATACATTTGATTTCAATTTGATTTGATTCTGGCTCTGGGTGGCCAAGTGACCTATTAAGAGACTTTATGTTGGTGTTTCCTTTATTTTGGAAGTTACCTGAATCTCAGTAATAGTAAGTGAATGTTTTCTCAATCATCAAAGTCAGTGCTAGTAGGAAAAAAAGTATAAAGTGCAAGTGTTAGTTCAGGAAATGCAAGTGAGTTATTTTATTTTGGGGCGGGGGGTAAGGGGGGTGGATGGGGGGTTCTATGGGATTATTTAGCAAACTCTTTGAAGAGGTAGGGTTTCAGAAATTTTTGGAAGATGAGCAGAGACTTTGTTGTCCTCAGGTAGGTTTGTAAGGTTTGAGCATAGCCTGAAGGTACACATCTACATGAAAGTAGGGTACTGTAGATTAGAACCGAGTTTATTAGTCTTTGTTTAAGTCTGGGTATAAGCAGGATAATCAACTCCACTTCTACTGAAAATACCACTTCCCAATTTATGCCACGGGAGCCGTATCACCTCCTGAGTCATGGTATATTTCCATAAAACTGCACAAAGAATCATTGATGATCCCGCACAAAGCCTCATTGATGATCCCTTACATAACACAAGAAAATATAGCAGAAAAGTTTCATAGAAAATATGCACTGTGTGTGGACACAGTGGACACAAGCACTGCAGGCCTACTGACTCTTACTGTCGGCCTACACTGACATTAGGCTGCTCCTGTACGTCTGACTGGACTGATGCTCAAGACAAACTGAACAGCGTGCACTGTTCAAACTGAAATCTCATGGGCCTGAGGCCAGCCAAGGACTTCCTCTCTGACTATGAGAGAGGGAATAATGGGAAGAAGGTCACATGCTTCCTAGTGAGTCTGAGGACAATTCTATATGTGATTGACCTGTTTGCCTTGGTGGGACCTGCTCATGTGAGTTGGGGTGCTGGGTCACCAATTACTAAGGAAGGCTGAAAAAGTTTCATGGAGCTGCTCTTCTCTGCTATGTTATGTTAGCATCGGGCTGCTTAGGTAGGTAGAGTCTACTGCAAAGCAATGCTTCGGTTCAGTTCAATGAATCTGCTGCTTTTATTCCCAAAGCAGCTGTAAAAGTCTCTTCCTCAAGCCATATCTACTTCAGGACTGATTATGAACACAGCTGTCTACTCAAAATAGTTACAGCTTTCAGGTGAACTATGAAGTATTTGACTATCGGTGTTTAGATTCAAAGCTATGATCATGTTGATAAACAGTACTGTAGGCCTACTAGGGATGTAGCAATGAGTTTCAAACTTGGTTTTGTTCAATGTCTTTTTTCTCTTGCTTTACTTTTAAAACAAAAACAAAATAAGATGTAATTTATGGTACCATCAGTTCATGTTTTTGAATTCAATTCAAAACCCAGACTGGTGGTGCCTCTGAATGTGAATGGGATGGGGCATAACCACTTCACTGTTGTAGAAATGTCCCACCAATGCCCTAAATAACCCTTTCTTGTTGAAAATAATTAAATAAACTCAGACGCCCCCCACAGTCAAAACAAACAAACTTTAAAACTGTAGTAGGGATGTACCTTTAATGTCCAGTCCACCATTTAACAACCCCCCCCCCCCACCCCATTCACATTCAGAGGCACCACAATTCTGGGTTTGGATAGTGGAGCTCCGAGTCGCTCCTCTCAAACTTTTCCTGCGGCCTCATTGTCCTTCACGTGGTACCGCTGAAGCCCTGTGATTGTGGCTAGATTAACTTTTTATGGGCTTCACAAGGGCGATTCACTGTGCTCAGCCAAACTAACATAATTGCAAAAACAGCATTTGATTTCCTAATAATGGCTCAGTGTCACGTCCAATTCAGTCTGCTTGTTCAGCGGCAGCAATTACTGAATCGTACATGTGCAGACAACTCCTCCAGCGGGCGATAATAAGCCACTTTCTTTGTTACAGACCCTGAACAAACTTGGGTGAAACACGTGAAGCAGAGATAATGTGCCAAGTCGAGCGTGAACGCATACAAAAACCAGCAGATCGTTCGTTGTCGAAAACTCCTCAACTATAACAAAAGCAGGTCCAACTGGGTTAAGGTGATTCCACTTTAATAGTGTTGGGATCCCTGACCACAATAGAAATATAACAAGACGAAATACAGCTGCTCGTTTGTGGAAGTCACTTCCTTGAGAATCTAAAGAGGGCGCTTACGGCTTGATTGACCACCAGGGGTTTATGAACCGGGGAGGCTTATGGAAGGATGGGTGGGTTTCTATTGATTTATTTGGTGTTCCCTCCAGAAGCATGACGACCGGAGGTCACTGTACAAAAAGGCCTGTTCAGACGTGACCCTAAGATTAATTTGACTCCCTTGTGAATGATGACTGAGATACAGCCGCCAAGTTTGTCTTTATTTTGTTTGTTTTGATCCGTCTCTGAAACGCTCTGCTACTTCCTCGTTGTTCCTGTCCAAAGGCGAGGCCCTATAACGAGTGGGCCTTTTTTCCCAGGTCAAAACCTGACCCTAGTGGGCCCCTCCTCTTGGCAGAGGAGCAGCTTAAATGTGTGAGACAGCTAACCCTATACCCAGTGTTAACCCAATTCAATTTTACCTACTTATTTCAATTGGCAACACTATCAAACACTGAAAGGGAAGGTGTGATTTGAATGAAGGATTTATTTTGCTATATTATACAGTACTTTATGGGGCTTGGGCAGGCAGCAGGGCCTAAAAATAATTTTCACATTCATTTCAGAAAGGTATGAAATTGTAAACATTTGACTCTGAATCCACCTAATCCATAGGCCTGCTGTAAATAAACTTAAACTAGGCAGAAGTGTACACATCACCTTAACCTTAGTGGTAGTGTTTGGTTTCAAACATGTTTTTCACAAGAAATAGAATACTGCTGGAGGTATGTATTTGACTGATGACAAACACGCAGCATCAAACAACCTCTCTGTAACATAGACATTCTGTTATTCTCATGTGAGTTCTGCCCTCTTGAGACATATACTATAAAACCCAGAGGAAAATTACAAAAGTCTGCCTTCGTCTTCCATCTGACAATAGCTGTATGCTGTACGATACATCCAGACATTTTTGCCAAACACCTGAGAGGATTTCATAGAGAGCAATGGTGAAAAATAGGGCACTCAGTTCACAGAAACCAGACGGCAGTGAGGCGGAGCAGTCTAACCCAACAGAAGGTCTGAGGAGCCTGAGGCACAACCACTTCAGATCAAATTGCAGCATGAGAAGCATCCTACTACATTGTAGTAGTGTGTAGCTCAACTAAGGAAAACTGGAAGAATGTACCTCGTCTATGCATTATAAAGCGAAAATGATTTGATCGTAAACGTAATGTTCAGTACCATAGCCAGTAATGCTGTCAAATTAACCTTAGGTTAAGCATGATAAAGTAGTTCAAACTGGGCTCTGTAAGAATCATTATTTGATTGTTTCGTATCGACCAATTTTATGTGTTTCCTTGCTTAAAATAACTGACACTTTAAAAATCTATTTACATGCATCCACAGTCCAACCCAATTTACCAAGGTTGAATAGGTGCATGCCTTGAAGCAAATCAAGTTCAAACAATACAAGTGGACTCTGAAGTCTGTGGGAACATTAGGGCACTTGGGAAGATAGTAATGAATGCATATGCCTAAGGTAAAAAGTCATAATCGGATCATTTGCTTGAGCGAAATTAAATTTACATTTTTTGGAAAGTTAACATAGCAGGAGATGAATTCCACAGTCCGCCATGGCCCTATCCTTGGTGTGTGTGTGTGTGTGTGTGTGTGTGTGTGTGTGTGTGTGTGTGTGTGTGTGTGTGTGTGTGTGTGTGTGTGTGTGTATGTGTGTGTGTGTGTGTGTGTGTGTGTGTGTGTGTGTGTGTGAGTGTGTGTGTGTGTGTGTGTGTGTGTGTGTGTGTGTGTGTGTGTGTGTGTGTGTGTGTGTGTGTGTGTGTGTGTGTGTGTGTGTGTGTGTGTGTGAACTTGCTGTGAATATAATACATGATCATGGGTTATATAACACACAAAAATATTATATGACCTGAGATGGTAATTTTTTTGTATGGTAAATAAGCAAAATGCCTTATTAATACCACTACAATGTGGGTTATGGGGTTTTATAATTGAGTCTTATTTACATTAAACACTTTTAGTCATTAGGCAGTACTTTTTGCCTTTGCATAAATGTACTTAGTGCAGTAACTATTCCATTCAATTGGATCCAGCCCCTAGGCACTGGTGATGCAGCCCTTTTTGATCTGAAGTTCTCATGCACTTACATAACACATTAGCCTACCAAATACATGCTTGTGAACATTATGCTTGCTTTTGAATACGATACAGGGAACCTTTTATGAACTCTTTCTTTAGGCTATGCATTGTACTGAACACTCAAGAGTGTGCATTATTTCCGCAGTGCAATAATGAATAAATGCTTGAAGTATAAACACATTAAAACAGATAACAAGTAGATGACTAGGCTTCAGTGGTAGTTTCAATGTGCAAAACAAAAATGTGATTGCTTACTTTTTGTAAAAGACCTGTATTACATTTTGCAAGCTGTTTTAGTGACGCCATGGCAGATGTACGGTCACATTTCACTCGAGCCACTTTGGTGACATGTTGTTGTGGTGGACTTGGCATCAGATGGTGTCCTGTGATGCACTGAGATCGTAGATCATGTGTCAACACTCTGTCTGACTAAGATTTACAGTGACTGTGACTGTCTGCTAAAATGTGATCCTCTTTTGGGGGGATGCCAGTGCCTGCAGCTTATGAGTATAGGTATTTATTAATATTTGGGCTGTTCTACATCAGGATGTATTTGTGATCGTTGGAGAAAGCATGTCACCAAAAGTATTCTATTACAGCCCCAATTCATGTTCAGTTTCTCGCTTTGGCTTTAGGGTTTAGTGTTCTCAATATCTTGTGTAAAAGCTTCAAGATCTTGATATCAGCCTTGGCTCTATCTTTGCTGGCTTAAAAACAAATCAGGGCCAGACATCAATGGGCTTTATTTTTTTAAGCATAATGACAACAACCCCCCCTCCACCCCCCTTGTTATGGAAAGAGCAAGTGTTCTTAATGTTTTGTACACTCAGTGTACACAGTCTTATGTTGGTAAAAAGCCTGTACTAATTTGTTTTGTTTTCTATAGAAAGCAATGGAAACATTTAAAAAATGCACAACATTTGAATTTTTGGACCATTTACATGGTAAATTCATTCATACACTTTCTTCCAATTTTTTTTTTTACTTTTCAAACCCATTAACTATTAACCATTCTGTACTATACTTCCTAAAATGCCTTGCAAAAAAATAGAACAAATCATTTGTCATAAACTATGATGAAAATTATGAAAAGTGTCATGTTGTCTATTATACACAGTCGACTGACTCACAGTTGATGTCAAGTGTTCGTGCTCAGGCATTTCACTGCCCTGAATGTTCCTGAGGCAGCCTGTAGCTGTGACTGTGTCACTACTGAACAGACGTTGCAGAGGTTTGCCTGTCTGAATAAGCCACAGGGGCTAAAGCAAGAGCTGCCATATGTGTCCTTCCAACATCAAATGCATTACACACTGTACAGCACTTTTCCTCTGAACTCAGTCCCTTATGGCACTATGTACATTTCGTCTCTTTGCAATCTGTTGAGGAAAGATTTCTCAGTGCCCTCTGGTTTTCAGAGTGAATAACTCAATAAGCATGGGAGGGACTGTGCTAATACACTGAAGCTCATACACCCAACTACTCTCTCGCAATGGGGGGTTCTCTCTCTTGCATATGTGAGCTATTCTAGACACAGCACAGTCTAGACACAGCCAAATTAAAGGGCAGGAATAAAACATAAAGTGCAATCAAAATAAGTGTTCTTGATCTTAATGCACATTATTGCCGTGTCCCACGGATAAAACACTTAAAAGTGAGTCAGGAAGAAGAGAAAAGCCGGAGGGCTCTGGAAGCTGGGTACATGTCCGTGATGCACCCGGCTACTTTAGCTGTCATGCAGCAATATCTCAGTGCATTCGCTGAGTGCACTGATGCTTGGCCTAAGCCATTTAGCAGCGCCCTGGTTAACTGAAACTGACAAAACTTCTGATTCCAGCCTGATCTTAGAAAAACACCCCTGGCGAGTGTGAAGCTGTCTTTGTGAATTTCGTCCCAGCAAAGCCCCATAACTGCATTTGTAGCTGACACAAATACAGATGAAGATTCCTTATGATGTTGCCAATGTTGCCCAGAGAGGGATATTAAATGACAAATAGCCAAGGATGCAAAAGCCAAGGCTTTGAAAGTGCTATAACTCAAATTAAATAAGACGACATTGGGGCCTTTTGAGCTAATGGGTGCTCCATAGGGTAAAGTGCAGGCTGGTTTCAGCCTAATATTGGCCAAGATTTGCCTGTTTAATAGGGTAGTTACCCAGATCCATCTGGTTCCACATCAATACATCACAAGATGTTGTGATGTTTACAATCAACTGGAGAAGTGTAATTGTCCAATGGGCATGTGAAATGTCTGATTTAATCAAGCACTAAATTTCACTGAACATAACAAATAAGGCAAGTGGTACAATGGGTAATGAGGTAAAAGCACCAGGCACTTGAGAATATGACGTTGGCTGCTAAGGCCTACAGGGCAGCATAATACTTCTGGTGCTAACGTACATGCAATTGAGGACATTTAGTCAACTTCCATCTTTTCTCGGTAATCTCCAGATTGTATTAGATAATAAGAGGGTGAAAACGAGACTAATGATGTAGTATTAGTGGAGTACAGTAGAAATGTGATGATAGCTACAACAACAGGGGACCAAATATTGAGCCCTGTTGGTCACCAGAATCAGAAGGCTGTTAAGTCGAAACATCTGTTTATGAGCAGATCCCTTGTGCAGGGAAACTGATTTATATTTTTGTGTGCGGATCTATTATATTTTTTGTTTATCACTTCTGTAAATTCATTATTGGAGCGAAAAGGAAGACTGACTAGTTGTGTTTATCATGGAATAATCCATTGCCCGGGAAACACTTCCCGTGGATCAGCTTTCCTTACCTAAAGTCCACATTTTATATAAGGTGCTGGACCAGTTCATTACCTTATACATTTTGACATAGTCCCAAAATGTTTGGCATGTCAGCAATCAAGTTTTCAAGATGTACATTTCAAAATACAGAAATCTGGCCCGGTATGATGCATTTTGTAACTTTCTGTATTTTGAAAGTTACATATCTTGAAAACTTGATTTCTGACATGCCAAACTAATGGACAACAATGGACTAATGAAACAAATACCAAAAGATAGTTTTCGGGTGGAGATTTCCTTTAAAGACAAAACACGTATGCCGTTTTTGAGGAACTAACTTTGAATATGCACCAATTGCAAAACCTTTCATGTGCACATTTGTGTAAGCAGCAGTGTCTTCCAGATTCACTCTTGCTTCTTGTTTTCGGGAATATAAATGAGATAACGATATTTCACATCCCTGCTGTGATGAGACAAAAAAGTAGCCCTAAGCTATTTCAGGCATTTTTAAGTTAATATTCTTCAAAAACCAAAGAGAAGTCGACATGATTGTTGAATGTTACAGACAGCACCTTTAAGACACTCCAAACGCCTGTCACTTTGACACATAATTGCTGTACTTGTCAAAGCAATATCTCATTCTAAACTGTTGCCCATGCCACCCTGCAGTTGTTATGAAGGTATAACATAACACACAAGCACCGAGCCTGGACAATTTCTATTATAAACGTGGTAAAATAAAAAAATGTAATGCTCATCATAGCGTGTACAAGCTAACAAGTTAATTAAGCGTAATCCTCTGCACATGAACTTTAAGCTCGTATTAGTAGTCAAAACCGATCTGCCGTTAGGTGCACTGAGATAATTATGTGATGATAAATCTTCTACGGCGTGAGGTAATTTCTCAATGCTCTTAAAAGATAGCGGAGGATATGGCAGATAACTGCTTGAAGCCTTTGCGAGTCAGGCTGCGGCTAGGCTAAATGTGGCAGCAAGTGTCAGGTCAAATCAATATACGCTTCCCAGGGTTCCTTTGGTGCTGTAATCCAGGCCTTGGTGGGCACTGACCCAGAGGGATGCCTGAGCTCTTGTTTTCTTGTCCCATTTTTTTCAAGAGCAACTGCACTTATGGATATGACAGCAATGAGCAGAAGCTAATTACCTTAAAAAAAACATAGTTTGTCTGTGCGCTAAACCGCTTAGCTCACATCTGAGACACTTTTAACTTCCCGTTTCAACACTTGACAGCTAATGTAAAGGGCTGCTCATGGGAAATGGAATATAATGGTACACTATATATACAAAAGTATGTGGACACCCCTTCAAATGAGTGGATTTGGCTATTTCAGCCACACCCGTTGCTGACAGGTTTATAAAACCGAGCACACACAGTCATGCAATCTCCATAGACAAACATTGGCAGTAGAATAGCCTTACTGAAGAGCTCAGAGACTTTCAAGGTGGAGCTGTCATAGGATGCCACCTTTCCAACAAGTCAGTTAGTCAAATTCATGCCCTGCTAGAGATGCCCTGGTCAACTGTAAGGACTGTTATTGTGAAGTGGAAACATCTACAAGCAATAATGGCTCAGCTGCGAAGTGGCAGAAAACACAAGATCACAGAACGGGACTACCGAGTGCTGAAGCACGTAGCGCGTAAAAATGGTTTGTCCTCGGTTGCACAACTCACTATCGAGTTCCAAACTGCCTCTGTAAACAACGTCAGCACAAGAACTGTTCGTCTGGAGCTTCATGAAATGGGTTTGATGGCCGAGCAGCTGCACACAAGCCTATGATCATCATGCGCCATGGCAAGCGTCGGCTGAAGTGGTGTAAAGCTCGCCGCCATTGGACTCTGAAGCAGTGGAAACGCGTTCTCTGAAGTGATGAATCACGCATCAGCATCTGGCAGTCTGATGGACAAATCTGGGTTTGGCGGATGCCAGGAGAACGCTACCTGCCCCAATCCAAATGCAGAGTGCCAAATGTATAGTGTGGTGGAGGAGAAATAATGGTCAGGGGCTGTTTTTCATGGTTCGGGCTAGGCCCCTTAGTTCCATTGAAGGGAAATCTTAACGCTACAGCATACAATGACATTCTAGATGATTCTGTGCTTCCAACTTTGTGGCAACAGTTTGGGGAAGGCCCTTTCCTGTTTTAGCATGGCACTGCCGTCATACACAAAGCGAGGTCCATGCAGAAATGGTTTGAGAGATCGGTGTGGAAGAACTTGACTGGCCTGTACAGAGCCCTGAGCTCATCCCCATCGAACACCTTTTGGATGAATTGAAACGCTGACTGCGAGCCAGTCCTAATCATCCAACATCAGTGCCCGACTTCACTAATGTTCTTGTGGCTGAAGGGAAAGTCCCAGCAGCAATGTTCCAACATCTAGTGGAAAGCCTTCCCAAAAGAGTGGAGTCTGTTATAGCAGCAAATGGGGAACCAATTCCACATTCATTCCCATGATTTTGGAATGAGATGTCTGATGAACAGGTGTCCACATACTTTTGGTCATGTAGTGTATGTAACGCTTGTATATAGTGAGTACATAACATGTGTCCGCCATATAAGGCCAATGAGCCCAATCTGATGAAAATGCACTTCAGACAAGGAATCCTAAGGATTTAACAGAGCACATGAGGATCGCTATGGGAACGTGGCCCCCCCCAACTGCATACTATGTACTGCATTCACATGTTGCTAGTAAAATGAATTAATGTGCCAAAAATGCTCTTCGGACATAGATTAGTGGTTAACCGTCTTCGTACCAATGTCAGGGTGCAACAAGAGGGTTCACTGTAGTTGTATTTGATATACAGCAGGCCTATATAAATATGAACTGCACCATGCCAAGGTTTACCATCCCGGACACTAGGTTACTGTTTGAGAGAGTAACCTAGTATATTCTATATAATCTTGTATTATCTGCCTTAAAATAAACATAGATAATCCCATCGTAGTGGTTATCAGTCATGAAATTGAGGAGACTCCCATGCCGCTGCAACACATTCAATGCAAGCCAACTCATGTGTGATGTAAAAATATGTATCCAGCAAACAAGGTCAAACAAGCAGATCAAACCTTTGCAAATTACACTCATTTACATGTAGTGTTCTTGAATACATCTATTATAGTTGGGAAAGGACCACGTATGTACTAAAAGTTATTGAAGTCCAAGTGTGAACAGACGATTAAAATCATTCATTACAACAGGAGTTCATCAGAATTTGTCCTCAACGGACAGCCACAGTTGTATTCTTTATTCACCAGGACAAATGATTTAATCCATCAGGAGTGATTGAAGGCAGGGAGAAAGTTTGCTGGAATGTTACAGCTCCCCTTGTAAGTGCTACTCACTCTCACTTAAGCCATCAGCCGCGTCATTAAAAATGTACAATTAACGTTTTTAAAGTGGAACACGATTCCATTCCGTGCTCTGGGGGCACTGAAGCGCATGCTTGCACACAAAATGCTTTTGGTCACCCCCCTTGCAACAGGGAAGGGAAGAAAAGGCGCACTAAGTGAAACGGGAGAAGATTGTTTTGATTCTTTATTTAGAGAGTTTTTCTAGCCAGTGAGTCATACAGACGCCCTGCTGATGTAAATCTGCCTTGCTCAATTGAGGCTGTTGTGGATAGAATACCTGGGGCAAACAGTAAGGCTCTGTGGGAGGGTAGAACACTTCATTCAGGGCATCCCGTTTGTCTTTAGACAGGTTTCTATCATGGTAAGGATACTAGAAAGCTACACTAATCACTGTGACAGCACCTCTGTAAGAGGATGAGACGTTGAATATCACTCTATGTCACACTCACATTTGGGAATGTTATTAGACTGCATACATGAAGTCTGGGGAACCACTTTGAAATGGTATGATTCTTCAACTCAAATGTTTGTTGTCACATGCTTCATGAACAACAGGTGTAGAGTAACAGTGAAACGTTTACTTGGGGACCCTTCCCAACAATGCAGAGAGAAAAAAGACATTTTAGAAAAATAATAACACTAGGAACAAATACACAATGAGTAACGATAATTTGGCTACATAGACGGGGTACCAGTACCGAGTCGATGTGTAGGGGTATGAGGTAATTCAGGTAGATATGTACAGCTGAAGTCGGAAGTTTACATACACCTTAGCCAAATATATTTCTACTCAGTTTTTCACAATTCCTGATATTCAATCCTAGTAAAATTTCCCTGTCTTAGGTCAGTTACGATCACCACTTTATTTTAAGAATGTGAAATGTCAGAATAATAGTTGAGAGAATGATTTATTTCAGCTTTTATTTATTTCATCACATTTCCAGTGGGTCAGAAGTTTACATACACTCAATTAGTATTTGGTAGCGTTGCCTTCAAATTGTTTAACTTGAGTCAAACGTTTTGGGTAGCCTTCCACAAGCTTCCCACAATAAGTTGGGTGAATTTTGGCCCATTCCTCCTGACAGAGCTGGTGTAACTGAGTCAGGTTTGTAGGCCTCCTTGCTCACACACGCTTTTTCAGTTCTGCCCACAAATCTTTGATAGATTTGAGGTCAAGGCTTTGTGATGGCCACTTCAATACCTTGACTTTGTTGTCCTTAAGCCATTTTGCCACAACTTTGGAAGTATGCTTGGGGTCATTGTCCATTTGGAAGACCCATTTGCGACCAAGCTTTAACATCCTGACTGATGTCTTGAGATGTTGCTTCAATATATCCACATAATTTTGCTTCCTCATGATGCCATCTAGTTTGTGTAGTACACCAGTCCTTCCTGCAGCAAAGCACCCCCACAACATGATGCTGCCACCCCAGTGCTTCACGGTTGGGGTGGTGTTTTTTGGCTTGCAAGCCTCCCCCTTCCCCCGTCATTATGTCACGTTCTGACCTTAGTTCCTTTGTTTTGGCTTTGTTTAGTATGGTCAGGGCGTGAGTTGGGGTGGGCAGTCTATGTTTGTTTTTCTATGTTGGTTTCTGTGTTCGGCCTAGTATGGTTCTCAATCAGAGGCAGGTGTCGTTAGTTGTCTCTGATTGAGAATCATACTTAGGTAGCCTTTTTTCCACCTGTGTTTCGTGGGTGTTTGTCTTCCGTGTCAGTGTTTGTCGCCACACGGGACTGTTTCGTTGATGCACGTTATTTTGTTTTGTTCCAGTGTTGTGTTGTTTTTATTAAACTTTATGGACAGTTACCACGCTGCGCTTTGGTCCTCCGATCCTTCTCGCTACTCCTCCTCACAAGAGGAGGATGAGATACGTTACAGAAACACCCACTACAAAAGGACCAAGCAGCGTGGTAACAGGCAGCAGCAGCAGAAGCAGCGATCGCAGGACTCCTGGACACAGGCGGGAGAATATCGCCGCCCCAAGGCTGAGCTGGAGGCAGTGAAAGCCGAGAGGCGGTGGTATGAGGAGGCAGCACGGAAACGCGGCTGGAAGCCTGAGAGGCAGCCCCAAAAATGTATTGGGGGGAGGCACACGGGGAGTGTGGCAAAGGCAGGTAGGAGACCTGCGCCAACTCCCCGTGCTTACCGGAGAGAGAGAGGGACCGGGCAGGCACCGTGTTATGCCGTAAGGCGCACGGTGTCCCCGGTGCGTGTGCATAGCCTGGTGCGGTACATCCCAGCTCCTCGTATCGGCTGGGCTAGAGTGGGCATCGAGCCAGGTGCCATGAAGCCGGCTCAGCGCATCTGGTCTCCAATGCGTCTCCTTGGGCCGGTGTACATGGCACCAGCCTTACGCATGGTGTCCCCGGTTCGCCAGCACAGCCCAGTGCGGGCTATTACACCTCGCCACACTGGCCTGGCTACGGGGAGCATTCAACCAGGTAAGGTTGGGCAGGCTCCGTGCTCGAGACCTCCTGTGCGCCTTCACGGTCCGGTCTATTTCTTTTTACCTTTATTTTATCCGGTGCCACCTCCACGTACCAGCCCTCCGGTGGCAGCCCCCCGCACCAGACTGTCTCTGTCTTCTCCCTACAGGTGCTCCTGCCTGTCCAGTGCTGTCAGAGCCTTCCTCCTCTCCAGCGCTGCCAGAGTCTCCCGTCTGTCCTGAGCTGCCGGAGTCTCCCATCTGTCCTGAGCTGCCAGAGTCTCCCGTCTGTCCTGAGCTGCCAGAGTCTCACGTCTGTCCTGAGCTGCCAGAGTCTCCCATCTGTCCTGAGCTGCCAGAGTCTCCCGTCTGTCCTGAGCTGCCAGAGTCTCCCGTCTGTCCTGAGCTGCCAGAGCCTCCCGTCTGTCCTGAGCTGCCAGAGACTCCAGTCTGTCCTGAGCTGCCAGAGGCGCCTGTCTGTCCTGAGCTGCCAGAGCCGCCAGTCTGTCCTGAGCTGCCAGAGCCGCCAGTCTGTCCTGAGTTGCCAGTCAGCCAGGAGCTGCCAGAGCTGTCAGTCAGCCAGGAACTGCCAGAGCCGTCAGTCAGCATGGAGCTGCCAGAGCCGTCAGTCAGCCAGGAGCTGCTAGAGCCGTCAATCAGCCAGGAGCTGCCAGAGCTGCCTGTCACGCCGGCGATGCCAGAATCGCACTTCACTCCGTAGCTGCCGGAGTCTCCCACCTGTCCGCCGCTGCCGGAGCCTCCCGCCTGTCCGGCGCTGCCGGAGTCGTCCTTCCCGTCTGTCCGGCGCTGCCGGAATCTCCCATCCATTCAGGACCCATTGCTAGGGTCCCCAGTCTGAGGTCGGCGGTGAGGGCCGCCGCTCGTAAAAGGCCACGGGGGCGGTTGAGGAGGCGGACAAAAACTATGGTGAAGTGGGGTCCACGTCCAGCGCCAGGGCCGCCACCACGGACAGACGCCCACCCAGACCCTCCCCTATAGGTTTAGGTTTTGCGGGGGGGGTACTGTCACTTTCTGACCTTAGTTCCTTTGTTTTGGCTTTGTCTAGTATGGTCAGGGCTTGAGTTGGGGTGGGCAGTCTATGTTGGTTTTTCTATGTTGGTTTCTGTGTTCGGCCTAGCATGGTTCTCAATCAGATGCAGGTGTCGTTAGTTGTCTCTGATTGAGAATCATACTTAGGTAGCCTTTTTTCTACCTGTGTTTCGTGGGTGTTTGTCTTCCATGTCAGTGTTTGTCGCCACACGGGACTGTTTCATTGATGCACGTTATTTTGTTTTGTTCCAGTGTTGTTTTTATAAAAAATTATGGACAGTTACCACGCTGCGTTTTGGTCCTCCGATCCTTCACGCTACTCCTCCTCAGAAGAGGAGGACGAGATACGTTACACATTATGGCCAAACAGTTCTATTTTGTTTCAAAAGGCCAGAGGACATTTCTCCAAAAAGTATGATCTTCATCCCCATGTGCAGTTGCAAACCGTAGTCTGGCTTTTTTATGGCGGTTTTGGAGCAGTGGCTTCTTCCTTGCTGAGCGGCCTTTCAGGTTATGTCGATGTAGGACTCATGTTACTGCGAATAACTTTTGTACCTGTTTCCTCCAGCATCTTCACAAGGTCCTTTGCCGTTGTTCTGGGATTGATTTGCACTTTTTGCACCAAAGTACGTTCATCTCTAGGAGACAGAACGCGTCTCCTTCCTGAGCGGTATGACGGCTGTGTGGTCCCATGGTGTTTAAACTTGCGACCTATTGTTTGTACAGATGAATGTGGTACCTTCAGGCATTTGGAAATTGTTCCCAAGGATGAACCAGACTTGTGGAGGTCCGCAATTTTTTTTCTGAGGTCTTGGCTGATTTCATTAGATTTTCCCATGATGTCAAGCAAAGAGGCACTGAGATTGAAGGTAGGCCTTGAACTACATCCACAGGTACACCTCCAATTGACTCAAATGATGTCAATTAGCCTATCGGAAGCTTCTAAAGCCATGACATCATTTTCTAGAATTTTCCAAGCTGTTTAAATGCAAAGTCAACTTAGTGTATGTAAACTTGTGACCCACTGGAATTGTGATACAGATTATTTCACTTATAATTCACTGTCTGTAAACAATTGTTGGAAAAATTACTTGTGACATGCACAAAGTAGATGTCATAACCTAAACTATATTTTATTAACAAGGAATTTGTGGAGTGGTTGAAAAACAAGTTTTAATGACTCCAACCTAAGTGGATGTAAACTTCTGACTTCAACTGTAGGTATTGGTAAAGTGACTTGGCAGCAGGATAGATAAACAGTAGCAGCAGCGTATGTGATGATTCAAAAGAGTTTGTGCAAATAGGGACAATGCAAATCGTCCAGGTAGCTATTTGGTTAACTATTTAGTCGTTTTATGGCTTGGGGGTAGAAGCTGTTCAGGGTCCTGTTGGTTTCAGACTTGGTGCATTGGTACAGCTTGCTGTGGGGCAGCAGTTAACAGTCTGTGACTTGGGTGGCTGGAATCTTTGACAATTTTTAGGGGCTTCCTCTTCGCTTCTGCAGCACCGACCGGTATCCGAGAAGGTCAAGTCTGAGGCACTTGCACGTCGCAATAGGGCCACGGCTACACTCCCGGAAGCCGAGGCCTGTCCCCCCCCCTCGCCAAGATCATTAGCCCCTCTGCTGTTCATCCTCTGTTGCCCTGTATACTCTGTATTATTTCTACCTTTTCTGTGTCTAGAGTCAAAACCATGTCTGACTGCCCCTTGTCTTCTGTTTCTTGGCCCATCCCTCCCCCAGTGTCAAGGGCCAGCCAGCATACACAGTGAGATGCCTCCACGGGGACCACGGGGCAGGGGTTTCCAGTACCTGGTTGATTGGGAAAGTTATGGACTGGAGGAGAGGTGCTGGGTTCCCGCTAAAGACATCTTGGAACCGGCCCTCACCGCTGACACCCCAGGGTACTGTCACACCCTGATCTGTTTCACCTGTCCTTGTGCTTGTCTCCACCCCCCTCCAGGTGTTGCCCATCTTCCCTATTATCCCCTGTGTTCTCTGTCTGTTTGTTGCCAGTGTGTCTTGTTCGTTCAAGCTTACCAGCGTTTTTCCTGTCAGCTCCTATCGTTTCCCAGCCCCTCTTTGCTCGTCCTCCCGGTTTTGACTTTTGCCTGTCCTGACCCTGTACCTGCCGCCTGCCTGAACTCTCTGCCTGACGCTGAGCCGACCTGCCGTCCTGTACCTTTGCTCCACCTCTGGATTACTGAACCCTGCCTGTCTCTGACTGAGTCTGCCTGCCGTCCTGTACCTCTGCCTTACCCTGGATTTTAGACCCCTTCCTGCCTTGACCTGTCTTTGTCTGCCCTTGTTTGCTACAATAAACAGTGTTATTTCGACAGTCTGCATCTGGGTCTTACCTTGATCCCTGATAATGCCAAGCAATTGCCATACCAAGCGGTGATGCAGCCAGTCAAGATGCTCTTAATGGTGCAGCTGTAGAACTTTCTGAGGATCTGAGGGGCCCATGATGAATTCTTTATAACGGTTTGATGTTCTCTATGAATCGAAAAAGAAAATGTTATTTTTGTCGGTTTGTTCTATTGTCTATGGAGGTGTGTCCCAGTGTGAGAAAGGGCTTTTCCCCCCTTTTCTTATTAGATGTTTTTTACAAAATGCCATGGCATTACTAATCATGTTAATAACTACTTCTGTACACAGTGGAGGTGAGATGAGCTTGGTCATGGTTGGGCGCCAGCCTACTGGGCAACATGGTTCCGTTTTGCCTCTCCCGCATTTGTAGGATCATGTGACTTGAATAATTATTAATAATGTATTAAAGTGCAATATTAATTTGTATCACTCCTCTAGTGTTACGCTATACTGTGCTATAACACATTTATATCACAGCACTAGTTGCTCCTGAATTGTGTGGCCATGTATTGTCGCATGTCATTTTACCTACGTTGGTTTTAAAAGTTAAAACTCTTTAGATTACTGTACTATGCTATTTATTTGATGTACTGCAATTCATCATAATACATCATTATAATTCATTACATTCCAAAACAGATTATCTGCAAAAACAAGAATACTTAATCAAAGGGAATGTAACATAACAAATTATTTTGCCCACTTGTCATCATCAATCATAATTACTTAACAATTTCATCACCTTGGATCAATTTGTGCCATTGAGATCAAACAGTAGTCCTAATGGAGGCCCAGGTCTCCACAAAGGTAATGTATTTCATGTGGGGTGACCCATTTCGGTAGTTGTGCAAACTTCTACCATTGCTTTCACCATGCAAGCTAACTCTAGTTATTTCCCTCTTGGTTTGGCACTGAAATATTATATCATCAAATTGTTAATGAATTACCCTGTAAATACATCATTAAATCCTATATTGGACATTATTAGTCTGTCCTTTAGATGACAATAGCCAATGGCAATATGCCTGCAAGTCCACTTTATGTTCATTAGCATGAATTATCTAAATACATGTTATAACACTATGACTAAGCCATGGGAGTGTTTAAAAAAACAACTAGTTAGCATTAGCTATTTACCCTTTGTACTTATGTAGGGATCTGCCTTATAAATATGAATGTTATTCTTTATTGCTAATGACAAGTGAAAGGGGTCCTTAAAGTCATCAGTGCCAGAGAGTCTTAAGATAAACTGTGTCTTCAAAGCTTTCACCCACACTGCAATTACTACTAATTGTCACTGCAGGCAGAGTTCTGGGAGAGAGTGTCCCCCTGCTCTCTTAATGGGTCGCAGAATAACACTGATGCTGGTCAGTTCCCACAAACCAACAGCTCACATCAAAGAGAACAAAATAGGAAGTTGGTTCTTTGAGGACAGGAAATGGAAAAAGTGGTGTAGGTACAGCCAACAGGGGGCTGATGACCAGTTTGAATTAAACATGACCTGGAGGCCGGTAACACTTCTTCATCTAGATTACAAGGTGTGACAATTTTTTTAGTTATTGTACTGTACAATGACTTGTGTTTGAATAGGGTCACTACGGGCCTTGAGTTTCAATTTGAGGATGTTCTGCCAATCATTACACTTTTAACCTATTGTAAACGAACAAAAGTGGCAGTATTAGAAAAGGCTTAAATGGAATTGGCATGTTCATGCCTAAGAGGAGTAACGTTATAGTGTTGAGGAATATGAAACATGGTGTTGGATAGATGAAAAAGGCGTTGGGGCCCCTCCACTATGTCTTACATAATATGTTTGTGGTTAGCAAGAGGTGCTTGTTTCAGACCCCATGTACTGTAGTTTAAGCAGCACGTCAGTTTAAACTAATGTGAGTTGAAATATTGCTGGGGGACTGCTGGGAATGCTAATGCCTTGGGAGACGTATCCTGTGGGTCCGGGGCTAAAATCAAACCCAGATAGGCATGAGAAAGACCAGAGCTGCAACAATGCCACTAGAGGAAGGGTGCCTCATAATGAAATCCTTTTGAAAGTCCAGCTTTGATCATAAGGCTTGGTAATTCATCATTACCTACACATCGTTTGTTGTTGATATCGGTGCCCATGGGACTACAGTAAATACATTACAATATATCTCCTTCTGAGGTGATTTGTTAGGTTTATTATACTATATTCCTTTGAGTGTAGGCTGCTCCTCCCATTCCCCAAACGGTGTGTTCATTGAAACAGTCATATTTCCGAAATTATATTCTCTGAAATTCTTTTTTTTTTTACTCTCGCTCAAATAGAAAGACAGTCAAATACTTATAGGCCATTTGAAGGGAAATGTCAGCACCAAATTAACGTCAGCTAATATTAACTTGCAATTGACATTTTGAAGACAGTTACACATAGTGCCTCAGGCATGACTCTAAACCTGTTATTCAACTGGGGAATAAACTATGTTTTGAAATGTTAATACATTGTCAATATTCTATATTCATTAATGTTGAAGAGGATGAAGCCTATGAGATTATTACACTGGTTTGAGTAGGCAGAGATATGGAGATTGTACTCCTATTAGAGAGGCTTTGAGAGAGAGACAGTTCCTCAGTTTAGGGTTCTTTAATGTTGATCGTAGATTAATAAAAGTTCAAACTTCTGTGCCATTATCACTCAGTTATGATCATTCAGCAACCTATCCATTTATCCGTACACAATGTGATCTGGAAATAATAAACATGAATACAATGGCATCAATATTAGGAAGGCAAATATTAATTTAGCAAAACAATAACAAGATACAGCTTTCATCTGCTATGTTAATACAGTGACTGATACAAAAATTCAGTTATCTAGCTACAACAAGACTAGGCAGCTAACAATGAAAGGCAAAAATGTAACAATGCTACAGAGCTAGCATAAAAACGAGATACATAAATGCTTTAATAACGCCGAAAATATGATTTAACTATTGACGGGTTGTTGCCTACATGAGGACTTTATATTTGGTGAACCTGCTGATGTTTGGAAGCTGAGGACTGGAACTAACGGACACAGGTCCACGAAAGGCCGATTCCTTCAGTTTGCTCCAGCTCATCAGAGATCATTGTTGGCCATTGTTGGGGGAAATCCACATTTGTTTGGGAAATACCATATTTCTGAAGAGCTCAAGAGCAGTCGGGACTGTGGTGGGGCCTTGTAAAGACAACGATGGGTCCACCAGATGGGCCTTCACATACTGGCTGTAAAGTTATCAGAATGTGAGGCATGTACGATGCTGATCAGCAGCAGAGGTTGTGCAGGTTCCAGAGGTGGTTGTGATGCCTTTGGAGAGCTGCAATTGAATCGGAGTGTTTGGTAAGGCCTAAGTTGTCGGCGGTGGATGCCTGATGCATCTGATACTTCTTGGAGGGTTCGAGCAGAGGGGAAACATCACAGGATACTAAGGTACCTTGTACAACATCTTGGCAAACAGTTTTGAGGGTGAGTCTCTCAGGTTCAGTAGTGAGGTTCAGTTGTAACACAGCTTGTGGCAGGCCAACGCTTCCCTCTGAGCCATCGTTGAGCACGGCGTATGTCTCCATGGCTCCTTCTCCATTGTGTAGTAGAACTTTCTGGTCTTGCTGGATGGATTCATGAAGCACTGTTAGGTGCAGCTTGTTGCATTTCTTGCAGGGACATTTGAGGTTGCAAGCTGTCATGTCCTGACCTTAGTTCCTTTTTTATGTCTCTGTTTTAGCTTGGTCAGGGCGTGAGTTGGGTGGGCATTCAATGTTTTTGTTCTATGTTTTGTATTTCTGTTTTTGGCCTGGTAGGGTTCCCAATCAGAGGCAGCTGTCAATCGTTGTCTCTGATTGAGAACCATACTTAGGTAGCCTGTGTTCCCACTATGATTGGTGCGTAGTTGTTTTCTGTTTAGTGTATGTCTCCTTACAAAACTGTTTAGTTTCTTCCATTTCACTTTGTTATTTTGTTTTGTGCATTCAGTCAAATAAATTATGACAAACACTTACCACGCTGCATATTGGTCCGATATTTCCTGCTCCTCCTCATACGACAAAGAGATTCGTTACAGAACTACCCACCACAACCGGACCAAGCAGCGTGGTAACCAGGAGCAGAGGGTTCTGGATTCCTGGACATGGCAGGAGATTTTGGACGGTAAGGGACCCTGGGCACAGGCTGGGGAAAATCGCCGCTCCAGGGAAGAGCTGGAGGCAGCCAAAGCCAAGCGGCGGCATTATGAGGAGTTAGCACGGCAGCGCAACAGGGACGAGAGGCAGCCCCAAAAATGTATTGGGGCGGGGGAACACGGGGAGTGTGGCTAAGTCAGGTAGGAGACCTGAGCCAACTCCCCGTGCTTACCGTGGCGAGAGGTGGACAGGGCAGGCACCGTGTTATGCTGGGAGGCGCACAGTAGCCCCAGTGCGCAGGCATAGTCCGGTGCGCTACACCACAGCTCCTCGAATCGGCCAGGCTAGAGTGGGCATCAAGCCAGGAGCAATGAAGCCGGCTCAGCGCATCTGGTCTTCAGTGCGTCTCCTCGGTCCGGGTTATATGGCACCAGCCCTACGCACGGTGTCCCCGGTTCACCAGCACAGCCCAGTGCTGTCTGTTCCACCCCGTCGCACTTGCCGGTCTACGAGGAGTATCCGCCAGGACAGATTGTGCAGGCTCGGTGCTCGAGAAATCCAGTGCGCCTCCACGATCCGGTCCATCCGGTGCCTCCTCCACGCACCAGGCCTCCGGTGGCAGGCCCATGCACCAGGCTGTCTCTCCGTCTCCTCCCTCCAGGTGCTCCCTCCTGTCCAGCGCTTCCAGAGTCTCCCTCCTGTCCAGCACTTCCAGGTGCTCCCACATGTCCAGCGCTTCCAGAGTCTCCCTCCTGTCACGCGCTTCCGGAGTCTCCCTCCTGTCCAGCGCTACCAGAGCCGCCCGTCACTCAGGAGCTGCCAGAGCCGCTCGTCAGTCAGGAGCTGCCAGAGTCGCCCTTCACTCCGGTGCAGCCAGAATCGCCCTTCACTCCGGCGCTGCTGGAGTTGCCCTTCACGCCGGCGCTGCCAGAGTCTCCCGCTTGTCCGGCGCTGCCGGAATCTCCCGTCTATTCGGGGCCCGCTGTAAGGTTCCCCAGTCCGAGGTTGGCGGCGAGGGTCACCGCTCCAAAGGCGCCACTTAAGTGGGCCGAGACTATGGTGGAGTGGGGTCCACGTCCCGCGCCAGAGACGCCACCGTGGACAGATGCCCACCCAGACCCTCCCCTATGGGGTTATGTTTTGCGGCCGGAGTCCACACCTTTGGGGGGATACTGTCACGTCCTGACCTTAGTTCCTTTTTTATGTCTCTGTTTTAACTTGGTCAGGGCGTGGGTTGGGGTGGGCATTCAATGTTTTTGTTCTATGTTTTGTATTTCTGCTTTTGGCCTGGTAGGGTTCCCAATCAGAGGCAGCTGTCAATCGTTGTCTCTGATTGAGAACCATACTTAGGTAGCCTGTGTTCCCACTATGATTGGTGCGTAGTTGTTTTCTGTTTAGTGTATGTCTCCTTACAAAACTGTTTAGTTTCTTCCATTTCACTTTGTTATTTTGTTTTGTGCGTTCAGTCAAATAAGTTATGACAAACACTTACCACGCTGCATATTGGTCCGATATTTCCTACTCCTCCTCATACGACAAAGAGATTCGTTACAGAACTACCCACCACAACCGGACCAAGCAGCGTGGTAACCAGGAGCAGAGGGTTCTGGATTCCTGGACATGGCAGGAGATTTTGGACGGTAAGGGACCCTGGGCACAGGTTGGGGAAAATCGCCGTTCCAGGGAAGAGCTGGAGGCAGCCAAAGCCAAGCGGCGGCATTATGAGGAGTTAGCACGGCAGCGCAACAGGGACGAGAGGCAGCCCCAAAAATGTATTGGGGCGGGGGAACACGGGGAGTGTGGCTAAGTCAGGTAGGAGACCTGAGCCAACTCCCCGTGCTTACCGTGGCGAGAGGTGGACAGGGCAGGCACCGTGTTATGCTGGGAGGCGCACAGTGGCCCCAGTGCGCAGGCATAGTCCGGTGCGCTACACCACAGCTCCTCGAATCGGCCAGGCTAGAGTGGGCATCAAGCCAGGAGCAATGAAGCCGGCTCAGCGCATCTGGTCTTCAGTGCGTCGCCTCGGTCCGGGTTATATGGCACCAGCCCTACGCACGGTGTCCCCGGTTCACCAGCACAGCCCAGTGCTGTCTGTTCCACCCCGCCGCACTTGCCGGGCTACGAGGAGTATCCGCCAGGACAGATTGTGCAGGCTCGGTGCTCGAGAAATCCAGTGCGCATCCACGATCCGGTCCATCCGGTGCCTCCTCCACGCACCAGGCCTCCGGTGGCAGGCCCATGCACCAGGCTGTCTCTCCGTCTCCTCCCTCCAGGTGCTCCCTCCTGTCCAGCGCTTCCAGAGTCTCCCTCCTGTCCAGCACTTCCAGGTGCTCCCACATGTCCAGCGCTTCCAGAGTCTCCCTCCTGTCACACGCTTCCGGAGTCTCCCTCCTGTCCAGCGCTACCAAAGTCTCGCTCCTGTCCAGCGCTGCCAGAGCCGCCCGTCAGTCAGGAGCTGCCAGAGCCGCCCGTCAGTCAGGAGCTGCCAGAGTCGCCCTTCACTCCGGCGCAGCCAGAATCGCCCTTCACTCCGGCGCTGCTGGAGTTGCCCTTCACGCCGGCGCTGCCGGAGTCTCCCGCTTGTCCGGCGCTGCCGGAATCTCCCGTCTATTCGGGGCCCGCTGTAAGGGTCCCCAGTCCGAGGTCGGCGGCGAGGGTCACTGCTCCAAAACCACCACTTAAGTGGTCCGAGTCTATGGTGGAGTGGGGTCCACGTCCCGCGCCAGAGACGCCACTGTGGACAGATGCCCACCCAGACCCTCCCCTATGGGGTTATGTTTTGCGGCCGGAGTCCACACCTTTGGGGGGATACTGTCACGTCCTGACCTTAGTTCCTTTTTTATGTCTCTGTTTTAACTTGGTCAGGGTGTGAGTTGGGGTGGGCATTCAATGTTTTTGTTCTATGTTGTGTTTTTCTGCTTTTGGCCTTGTATAGTTCCCAATCAGAGGCAGCTGTCAATCGTTGTCTCCGATTGAGAACCACACTTAGGTAGCCTGTGTTCCCACAATGAATGGTGGGTAGTTGTTTTCTGTTTAGTGTATGTCACCTTACAGAACTGTTTCGTTTCTTCCATTTCACTTTGTTATTTTGTTTTGTGCGTTCAGTCAAATAAATTATGACGAACACTTACCACGCTGCATATTGGTCCGATATTTCCTACTCCTCCTCAGACAACGAAGAGATTCGTTACACAAGCATCCAGGTTGTGGGATCGTCCACCGTTCCAACACAGTTGTCCGTCCTTTATCCACTCAATGATCTCTCCTGTGTTCAGCTTCTTGAACTCGGGACAAACATTTAGGTAGCGTTCTTTGTTATCACAATGAGGACAGTATGGCTTGGGCATGGAAGGGGGAATGGATGATGCAGACTCCTGAGAGTTGGGATCTTCACTTGAGTTGAAGTAGGTCAAAGCGGATCTCTCCTTTGGTCGAGAAGAGGCACGTTGGTCTTTCTTAGTGGGCTTGAGCATGACACATTCGTAGAGGGCCACAGCTCTGCTTACAATACGCTTAGCCTGGGACTTCCTCTGCAACCAGGCCGCCAGGTCAGATAAGTTGTATATTTGGTCTGTGCCTGTCTTGAGAATGCTGTGAGTAAAGCAATACACTACAAAGACATACCAGTAGTTCTGTGGCATCTTTCTTAAGAGCCGGTCGACATGGGATCCGCGTCTGAGTTTGTAGATGTTCTGGCCTTCAAGGGACCTAAGCATGCCTACCAAGGCGTAGGTAGTCAGTGCAAAATCATCAAAGGCTTCTGCATCATCGAGCTCGACGGTGGGGGAGTTTAGGATGGTGGCTAGCTCATACTGGATGAGTTGCCGGGGCTGACCGTACTTATCCTGCAAGGCTTGTAGGCCGCAGTGTAAGGTCTCGGCTCATGCATGTAGGTCTTGGAAAGCTGGAGTGCACTTGGTAGTTTTAGGTGTCCAAGGAGCACTTGATGCTTGTACAACTCATTCAGGTGTCTGTGATTGCTCGTCATGTTCACCAGTGTCATTTTGAGGAATGCAAATTCACTCTTTCTGCAGCTCTTTAAATGTGGCATCAACAACTTTGGAAGGCCGTATGATGAGGCAATTAGATGTTCCATGATAGGTGGCAGAGCAGGTACAGGGAAGTGTCTGGTCTGGAGTGTTGTGCTGGATTGGGATAACCCGGATGGAAGTAGGGTGCTACCGTAACCGGGTGTGGTGGAAATCCCGGAACAGGCACTTCTGGATGTGGAGCAGGGTGTGGAACCACAGGGGTTTGAGAGGGGTTGTGGAACTGCAGATGCTGGGATGTGGGACTGTGGGTGCTGGAGCTGGTTGTGGAGATAGTCATGCTGGGTCAGCCAGCGGGAGCTTGGTTGCTGGTCCAAGGTACCATGGAGGGAGACGAAGGGGAGGTGAGGAGCTTCTTCCCTTTGGATTGGTGTTTTGTGGTTTTTCCTGTGGCAAAGACACAAAGCTTTCCTGTGATGAGTTGGATGACTTAGTGCTGGAGAGATTCTCCTCTGGTCGTTATCTGGCTCATGAGTTGTTGGGGCTCTGGGGGTAACAACATCTTCCTCTTTCTCTTTAAGGAACGATATGACGAGTTTGGCTAGTTCATTCTCTGTTTTCTTAAGATGCCGCAGCCTTGTCAGTGGTCTAGTTATTGCTTTACGGGCTCAGTGAGCTTCCTCCTTTTGCTGCTGAGCGTCTGGCTTGGGTGTCAAGGTGTTGACACACCATGTCAACACGATGATCTTCCTCAAACTGACGTTGAGGAAGCTTCATTCTGACCTCCTCTGTTGCTGCTTGGAGGTCGGAAGGGCTGGGAATAGGCTCACTCAGCGGGTACTAGATCTGAAACTGAGTACACTCCTTTCTGATGTTTGCTTGACTACTCCATCATCCTGGGGAGAGGGGTGGCTGTGTTGTGGCTGAGTGTTGTTCTTGGTGAAGGAGGTATTCAACTGCATCGTCAGCCAGGCATGCTGAGGGATGTCTCTCTCTGGCATTACGGGGCCGCAAGGATGAGTCAGGTGTGTATTTATGTGCTGCTGCCATATCTTTAGGTGGTTACTTAATCCGACTCTGAAGGACCATGTTGAAGAGGATGAAGCCTCTGAGATTATTACCCTGATTTGAGTAGGCAGAGATATGGAGATTGTACTCCTATTAGAGAGACTTTCAGAGAGACAGTACCTCAGTTTAGGGCCTTAAATGTTGATCGTAGATTAACAAAGGTTCACACTTCTGTGCCATTATCACTCAGCCATGATTATCCAATAACCTATCCATTTATCCATACGCGAAAAATAATAAACTGGAAATAATAAACATGAATACAATGGCTCAATACTAGGAAGCACAACAAAGCAAGAAACAGCTCTCATCTGTTATGATAATACAATGATGATCTGTTATGATAACACAGGTAGCTAGCTACAACAAGACTAGCCAGCTAACATGGACTGGCAAAAATGTAGCTACCACTGTTACAGAGCTAGCATAAAAACAAGAGATTGTGGCCAAAGCAGCAGATGGCGAGCTGAACTTGGTAATACATTGAACACTCGGCAAGCCCATGCTAGCTGTGCCCACATCATTTACTCTTAAAGGGACAGGCTTTCTTACAAATATGCAAAAAAGTGATGTTTTTCAGTTACTATAGTAAATGTTTTGATACACCAATAAACAACAGCATTATTTCTGTGATATCTACAGTATATGTTGACTACTATACAGTAGTAGTAAAAAAAAAAAAAAGATGGAGGACATTCCCCTGAAACTCTTAATAATGTTTCTCCACTCCATATGTTTTCAAACACGTTTTCTTCCACTCCTATAGCCAAACGACAGGTGCAAATTGCCAGTGTATACGCAGGCAACCACTGAGGTCGAAGATATTTTATTCTCCTGCTACTGCTGTCTTGCAGAATATCTCTGTTGAGCGTAATCGTGCTATGCTATCTGGCACAGACACTCTCTGGCGGCAGCGAGGCGAAACCTGCAGCCCAGAACTGCTCCACTTAACGCGGCGTGATGTGAGAGGAGCAGACAGGCGAGAGTGGAAGGCCCTACAGTCATGCAAAATGCAAAAGAAATATGACTTTATTATAGCCCCTAATGGTGACATAACAATCTGTTGAAGCACTTCGGCAAATCTCAAAACATTTTTTGGGGGGAGGGGGGGATGAAATAAAATAGCAAGGGAAGAATGGGGTCTTGAGGATGACATTGGGTGTGTTTATGGTTTGATGGGAGTTTTTGTGACTCCTGGAATTTTGAGTGACGACTGGTTTGATTGCTTGTTTGAGAACAATTGCTCTTAGACAGCTAAATTGTGTGTTTGTGTGTACAGTATGTATGTGTGTATGTGTGAAAAATAGACCCCCTGATATATATGACTGGTATAACCCATTACCTACATAATATGAAAACATTTTATTCTCAAAAATCTGAGACCAATATGTAAATATTTAACTTCTATTTCTGACATGATGAAAAGTAGTCTATCTGACACACAGTCCCCAAAGTACCTACTTTCAAGGATTTCTTGGTGCATTCATTGACATCTTATACTAAGGAACACATGTCAACTTGCCTAACTTGCCTAACTTGCCTGGATAATGGAGTGAAAAGATGAGAAACCACTCAACTTCAAAGATTTGAAGTAAATGTACTCATATTTAATGTACTTTGGGGAACACTTGAAATATACAGAATATTTATACATCTTGGGATTTACGTTAGTGAGACGCTTTAGTTGTACTCCTGAAAGTACAGACGTGGACTCATAAAACAGCTTGTGATCTATTTTTTATTACCCTGTTTCTCAACGCTAAGGTTTTGGAAAGGCAGAGAAGGAATTTGTTTAATTTGTTGTTATCATTTGTTCAGGGGACCACACAAATTGTATGCCTATGGTCAATGGCCAAATACATATTTAATAGAGAAAGTTTCAAAGGGTTCTATTTATGGAATTAAGAAATAAATAAAATAAACACAAGCTTCTTCTTTTTTTTGCAGGCCCCTGCAATTATTGCAGTAAATAATGGATGGCTGAAAGCATCCTATACGCGTCCAGTTGCATCTGCGCTTGGACACTGTATTCACCAAGTAAACACTGATATTTATGAGTAGTGTTGTTTATCTTTGGAACAAAAGGATGTTCTACCACTTAACCCTAGCCTTTGTAGAGAATAGAAAATGGACAACACTAACATGAAAAATGAAGTTCCCTTTGTCCCTGTGGTCCATTGTTACTCCCAGAATATGTTGTTTCTCCAGTCACATGAATAGCAAACATAGTCTATTCAGTATATAGTTCTCTAACTGACTGCTGCTGATGTGGAATCAAAACATGGTTTAGAAATAGGCACAAATTGTGTATTAAACACACATATTGAGAGGTAAAAAAAATAGAAATTCTGGCAAAAGCTCTGTATGCAATACGCAAAATTAACAAGAGATATCAGTTGGTTGAAATGTAATTTGGTCTATTGTATCTACATATTTATATATATCTATGCAGAGTCAGTGTGCTCCCGTGTGTACATAGTCTATATGACATACTACATGGCAATGCACTCCAGTGTTTGCCCCTGGCTATGCAGGAAGTCCATTGAATCTTCAAGGCAAGCTCTGACGGAACACCTATATTTAGCTTTCTGGTAAATTTTCTGTGCTGTGAAAATAAGTGTATTGCTTTGCATTTCTAAAATTCCTGTTGGCACAAAGCCTCATGTTCATGAACCTCATGTTATTTCAGCTCCTGTTTCTGCACATTGGGACGATGTTCAAAGTCTAGCCTCCTTTTATGTCTCATATATTGATAAAGCTGGGGTCAATTCAAATTGAAATCAGTCAATTCAGGAAGCGATTTTAATAAATCGTTCAAAAATGGAAAAACGTTTCAAATAAATAGCTTCTACTCATTAGTTTATTGAGAAGTAATTGAAAATATATGCACTTTTTTCAAATGTGGATTTGTTATTTAAGTTTACTTCCGGAATTGACTGCCTTCAATTCGAATTGACCCAAGCCCTGATATCTATGGCTTTAGTTACCTGAGTCCTAAACATTTTAACACGTGGACATGTGGCTAAAATTGATAGCCCATGCGACGGTAAACTTGAACCTTTTTGGCACATCATTCAGCCCTGTGTGTAGATGACTAACGTTGATACTCATATTAATAGTGGCATGAATAGCTGATGACAGATTGGATGATTGTCTTCCGAGCTTCTCTCCCCAGTGTGGATTATGATGATAGCCCAACCTCAGGCTGCTGTCATACTGTGTTGACTCCTAGATTAAATGTAGTGTGAGGGAGGTTCTTGGTGCCTTCCTGCAGTGACTGACTATACTGTACAGTTCTTGGGTAGGGTAGCCTAGTGGTTAGAGCGTTGGACTAGTAACCGGAAGGTTGCGAGTTCAAACCCCCGAGCTGACAAGGTACAACTCTGTCGTTCTGCCCCTGAACAGGCAGTTAACCCCCTGTTCCCAGGCCGTCATTGAAAATAAGAATTTGTTCTTAACTGACTTGCCTGGTTAAATAAAGGTAAAATAAAAAATAAAATAAAAAATGAGTCAGAGAGTCTGGGATTTAAGTGTGTTTGGAAATACGAAGCGACTCGTGAAATTATCCCACTCACTCACATAAGGTGTACATAACTTCATAATGAGCATAATACATGAAACACTCGAGCATAATACATGAAACGTTAATGCATAAATACATACTCAATGTATATTTCCACCCTTAGAAAAAAGGGTTCCAAAAGGGTACTTTGGCTGTCTGTCAGGATTTGTCCAGGGTTGTTCCAGTTGTTTGTCAGTAGATGTCCCCATTGTGCTTTTTGTCCCTGTGTTTTTCCCTTGATCCCCATTATTGTTTGCACCTGTGTCTCGTTTCCCCTGATTGTATTTAAACCCTTTGTTTCCCTCAGTTCTGTGCTCTGTGTTTGTATGTTAGCACCCTGCCCTAGTGTTCTGTGTGCTCTTGTCGATTCCGGGTAACGTTCTTGTGGTATTCTGTTTTTTGTTTTTGTTTAGTTTTGGTGAGTTTCTTTTTAGGTCTTTTTGTGTTTTACCTTCCACCTTTTGGATTTGCCATTTTTTATTTTAGGATTTTTTCTTTATTAAATACACCGACTTAAGTACTGCTGTGTCTGCCTCATCTTCTGGGTTCTGCTGTCTATTCGTGGCTCAGTTGGTTAAGTGACTGTTTCTCACTCCGGAGACCCAGGTTCGAAACCGGGTCCTGACACTGTCCCCATAAGAGAACCCTTTTTGGTTCCAGGTAAACCCTTTTTGGTTCCAGGTAGAAACATTTTGAGTTCCATGTAGACGCCTTTCCATATAGGGTTCGATATGGAACTCAAATGGTTCTACCTAGAACCAAAAAGGGTTCTACCTGAAACCAACAAGGGTTCTTCAAAGGGTTCTGCTATGGGGACAGCCGAAGAATCGTTTTAAGTTCTAGATAGCATGTTTTTTTTCTAAGAGTGTATACATACTATGATATAATGCATGCATTGTGTGTAAAACAATATTATCGGGAACAGTAATTGTGGGTAGAGTAAGCAAACTGATTGAATAATATCTAAGCAGAGGCTATGGTCAGCTCGTAGGATCACTGTATAATGAGCCGGCTAGTTCTGTCCCACCATCTGCATGTGTGTATTAGTCAAAGCCATTGGATTTGTTTCAGACGAGTGGTTCCAACCGGAATAGCTGAAGTGTTACAAATTGTGTTTCCCTTGGATTCCAGCGAGTGCCAAAGTACTGATGAACGGTTCACAGCCCTGGTACAGAGGCACCATTACGTTGACGCCGATTTGAGGAGTAGCAGCACAGCAAGTGGAATGGCACTCTGTTTATATGTTCATTCATCATTGCTGCAGATTCATAGGAACAAAAGACGGATGTCTAAAGAGAGAACAAGGCTACAATGCCTTCAGAAAGTATTCATACCCCTTGACTTTTTCCTCAATATGTTGTGTTACAGCCTGAATTCAAAATGGATAAAAACAAAAATCTCAATCAAGTTTTTGGAAATGGTTGCAAATCTATCTGAAAATGAAATTCAGAACTGTCTCATTTACATAAGTATTCACACCCCTGAGTGAATACTTTGTAGAAGCATCTTTGGAGGTGATTACAGCTTTGAGTCGACTTGTTCATGTCTGTATCAGCTTTACAAATTTGGATTTGGGGATGTACTCCCATTCTTCCTTGCAAATATTCTCAATTTCTGTTAAATTAGATGGGGATGGGCAGTGAACAGCAATCTGCAAGTCTTTCCACAGATTTTCAATGGGATTCATGTCTGGACTTTGGCTGGGCCACTCAAGGACACATTCTTGTTCTGAAGCCATTCCAGCATTGGTTTGGCTCCATGCTTGGGGTCATTGTCCAGTTGGAACATAAATCTTCGCCCCCAGTTGAAGGTCGTTTGCACTTTGAAGCAGGTTCTCATCAAGAATTTGCCTGTATTTGGCTCCATTCACTGTCAAATCAAATCAAATTTATTTATATAGCCCTTCGTACAGCTGATATCTCAAAGTGCTGTACAGAAACCCAGCCTAAAACCCCAAACAGCAAGCAATGCAGGTGTAGAAGCACGGTGGCTAGGAAAAACTCCCTAGAAAGGCCAAAACCTAGGAAGAAACCTAGAGAGGAACCAGGCTATGTGGGGTGGCCAGTCCTCTTCTGGCTGTGCCGGGTGGAGATCATAACAGAACATGGCCAAGATGTTCAAATGTTCATAAATGACCAGCATGGTCGAATAATAATAAGGCAGAACAGTTGAAACTGGAGCAGCAGCACGGTCAGGTAGACTGGGGACAGCAAGGAGTCTCATGTCAGGTATTCCTGGGGCATGGTCCTAGGGCTCAGGTCCTCCGAGAGAGAGAAAGAGAGAGAGAAGGAGAGAATTAGAGAACGCACACTTAGATTCACACAGGACACCGAATAGGACAGGAGAAGTACTCCAGATATAACAAACTGACCCTAGCCCCCCGACACATAAACTACTGCAGCATAAATACTGGAGGCTGAGACAGGAGGGGTCAGGAGGCACTGTGGCCCCATCCGAGGAGACCCCCGGACAGGGCCAAACAGGAAGGATATAACCCCACCCACTTTGCCAAAGCACAGCCCCCACACCACTAGAGGGATATCTTCAACCACCAACTTACCATCCTGAGACAAAGCTGAGTATAGCCCACAAAGATCTCCACCATGGCACAACCCAAGGGGGGGCGCCAACCCAGACAGGATGACCACATCAGTGAATCAACCCACTCAGGTGACGCACCCCTTCCAGGGACGGCATGAGAGAGCCAACTGTCGCCTCTATCCTTACCATACTCCCTGTCCCTGCCGCTGAATAGCATCCTCATAGCATGATGCTGCCACCATCATGCTTCACGGTTGGGATGATGTTAGACGGGCGATGAGCTATGCCTGGTTTTCTCCAGACACAGCGCTTTGCATTCAGGCCAAATAGTTACATTCTTCTAATTAGACCACAGAATCTTTTGCCTTATGATCTCAGAGTCTTTTGCGTGCCTTTTTGCAAACTCCAGGCGTCGTGTCATTTGCCTTTTTCTCATGTGTGGCTTCCATCTGGCCACTCTCCCGTAAAGCCCAGACAAGTGAAGTGCTTTTGGAGACTGTTGTCCTTCTGGCAGGTTCTCCCGTCTCAGCCAAGGAACTCTGTAGTTCTGTCAGAGTTGTCATTGGGTTCTTGGTCACCTCCATGACCAAGGTCCTTCTTGCCCGGTTGCTCAGTTTGGTCGGATGGCCAGCTCTAGGCAGAATTTGGGTATTTCCATATTTCTTCCATTTCCCAATGATGGAGATCACGTGCTCTTGGAAACTTCCAACACTCTAGAAATAGTTTTATACCTTTCCCCAGATATAAAGTATGCCTCATCACAATTCTATCTCGGAGGTTCCTTGAACTTCATGTTTTAGTCTCTGCTCTGACATGCACTGTCAACTGTGGGACCTTATATAGACAGACGTGTTTCTTTCTAAATCATGTCCAAACAATTGAATTGGCCACAGGTGGACTCCAATGAAGTTGTAGTGACATCTCAAGGTGATGATCATCTCAAGATGATCAAAGGAAATTGGATGCACCTGAGCTCAATTTGGAGTGTCATAGTAAAAGCGGTGTGAATACCTACACGACCAGTCAAATGTTTTAGAACACCTACTCATTCAAGGGTTTTTCTTCATTTTAACTATTGTCTACATTGTATAGTAATAGTGAAGACATCAAAACTATGAAATAACACATATGGAATCATGTAGTAACCAAAGAAGTAATAAACAAAGCTGTCATCAAGGCAAAGGGTGGCTATTTGAAGAATCTCAAATATAAAATATATTTTGATTTGTTTAACACTTTTTGGTTACTACATGATTCTATATGTGTTATTTCATAGTTTGATGTCTTCACTATTATTCTGCAATGTACAAAATTAATAACAACAAGATAACAAATGTAAAACATACGGTTCTGTAAAATGTATATAGGTTCCGAAATGTTGAGAAATAGCACAGTTGCAAATAGAAATAAAATTGGATGGACATTGGAAACAGAGAAAGGCCAAGACCAAAAACAATCAAAATTATAACTATTGTAAAATAGATTGTGTCTGTAAAATGTGTATAGTATGCATAAACTGAAGGTAGAAGCCCAAGTTTTATTGTTTATTAGTTTACTCCAATTGGGGTAAGAGTCGTAGGGTTTGCGGGGAATAATAAAGGTTAAAAAAAGTACAAAAAATAAAGAAATTACAAATAAAGAAAAACCCTTGAATGACTAGGTGTTATAAATCTTTTGACAGGTAGTGTATGTAAATGAGATATTTCTGTGTTTCATTTTCAATAAAAACATGTTTTCACTTTGTCATTATGTGTAGATGGGTGAGAATAAACATTTTTTTGAATTCAGATTGAAACACAACAAAATGTGGAATAAGTTAAGGGGTATGAATACTTTCTGAAAGCACTGCATGTTCCAATCACCATACGAGCAAGCCACTTTGAAGTCACACCCAACACATTGCTTCATTCGAAGTGTACTAGTGTGGATATTGTTATAGAGTCACTGTGTGACATACTAATTCAGATCACATCTGATTGTATGAATGTGAAGGGTAAGGCTTGTGATTCAGCAGGTCAAAACACACTTTCCTTGCATTTATTTTTCGATGAATGATATATGGAGAAAGGCCTTGTTATTGTGCCATCCTATCGTCTCCATAGGTTAAGCGGTTTACAAGCTGGGGTGATACAGGCTGTTAACAAACCGCAGGTGCATCTACCTGGCAGGCTGCCACTTAAGGCTAATTACCCACAATCCAATTAGTTCTATTTGGGTAAGTAGACGATTGCCTTTTCCCTGCATCAAGCGGAGCTCTGCTCGTCTGCTCGTGTTCCACTCAGCGGGTGATTGTTCAGTGATATGCATTTCCCCATGTTAAAATCACATGACTCCGGTTTTGCGCCTGTGATTTTAAGCTGTCACACAGGATTGAGCCGTGTGATGCGTAGCTGCTAAGCCCTCTGGAAGGATTTGCTTGGAGCACATGCAACCGCTCCGGCTGAAGGAAACAAAATGGCTTCGGGACAACCCGTTTACATTCCTGTGGTAGGAGACTTGGGTCAGGTTGCCATCCCCATCGCCAACAGTCTGGAAGGGGAGTGGTAAATCAACAGGAAATACAGCAGCTGTCAGCAATTGGATGGCATTCACTTTCACACTACAGTCATAAAGGAGTCAGCACATGACTCATCGGGTTCCATTACAGGAAGTCACAGTTGGTGATTGTTTGACCTCTGGAAGGTTTTTATAAAAGTGACCACATTTTACATTGTACATTTAAGCACCTATTTGGAACCCATTGCTGACACCAGTGGACCGAATCTGAGGGTCACTTCAAACCAGTACAGGTCTTGCACATGCAAACCCAGTATGCCACGATTTTAGTTGCCACAAAGTCTTGAGTAAAGCCCTACTACTGATAGGCTGTATTCCAGCTAATGCCAGAACCCAAGCTAATGGCATTAAGCAGTTTCATCTATCACAGGTATTAAAATAAAAGGGTGTTAGACTAAGGAATGATCATTGATGTTCATCCATGCCAACGATAACAGTGTTACCACACACTCATTGGATATTATTCTAGTTTCATAGACGGGTGATTTTGATGCTCAGCTGTCTAGGTGGGATGCCAAGTGAATCCAATTAAGAGTTTAATCTGACCATTGTTTGTGTTCACTTGTGGTACCAAAAAGCCCTAGGGACTGCTGGGAGGAGGCCAGTCATATCCTCTGATTACTGTATTTCACTCAGTACAGTATGTAGCTAGCCGAGCTCATCTATAGTCACCTCAAACACTCTATGTAGGCTAGCTAGTAGAGCTGAACCATGGTCCCCCTGTGACACACCACACTGCTAGCAACATTGTCCAGCCATATCACCCGCAGTGGGCAAAGTATCTTTAATCTTTTAATTAGATGGGACACAGCAATTTATCAAGAAACGTGTTTTGGATGATGCATGTTCTTTAAGTGGTCATATTTAATGAACCACTAACAGTCCACTATTGATCAGAGAGAAAAGAGAGGGGCTCACAAAAGAACTAAGAAACAGATATGTCTACACGCACACACACACACACACACACACACACACACACACACACACACACACACACACACACACACACACACACACACACACACACACACACACACACACACACACACACACACACACACACACACACACTCACACATACACACAAACAGTGCACTCACAGTGCACACACACACACACACACACACACACACACAGGGTGCACACACACAGGGTGCACACACACATATATACACATACTCGTGCAGACTTTGTGCCTCCTGGTGACATGTTATAGTCACAGTAGCCTCCTAGCGACTCCAGTCGATAGACTTCCATTAGGAGGGGATAGGCTGTCAAAGCAACCCATGACCTCCTCTCACCCCCTTGGAGCCCACTGGCCTCTGCTGTCTGTATCAATATGAATTTTAGCCCCTGCGCCTGTCACCCATAATTCCTTATGTCCATTAGTCTCAAGTATCTTGTATTATTGATTTATGGTGGTCTTTTGTCCAAAGTATATACAATGATCTTAAAACAGGGACGATTTGATGTGTTGGATGGATTTCTATCCACTCGGGCATTGGAGTTCTTGTGTATTCTGCCCTTTTAATGATTTTCAGGGCTCTGTAACTCTGTTTGCATATTTGCAATATCTTATCGCCTTTCATAATTGCCTTAATAACAGTTATGCAAGCAGGCTAAACAGATGTGTCTGATAGTATGACGAGGTGTGACAGACATGGCCAGATGACAGGGCTTTTGAAGTCAAAGTGAAATGAACCTAAAAAGGCAAGGCATTTCATCTCGGTGGACTAGACGAAGAGAACTGTTGTTGTCATCGACATGGAAGAATGGCACAGCAAATCTCAATGTGGTTACAACCTTATGAGATGCTGGGAAAGCGCTATAGGTTTGGGTCTCTATCTTCATACTCAAAGGCATATTAGTCTGAAGGTGTTGTGACAATGGAAACTATAATGTAAAACAGTGTTATCAATGTTTGGGAACTGCTATTCACTGCTAGTCATTGTTCAGTTCCATAACAGAACGGCTCAAAGGAAAAAGGTCAATAAGAATGATGACAGATATCTATTAACTTGCAACTTTGGAAAGAATATGGTGTTTCGCTGGCACTGCTTGTGTTTCATTGACAAAGTGAACTGGTGCTTGAGACAGGAAGGTTGAATGACCTTTGACTTTATTTTCATGTCCCAAGGCCTTTTTTCTCAGATAGGGTCACTGTAATTCCTTAACCCTCATTCAATTTACAGAGGCACTGTGTCACTCCAGGCCACTAAAGTCGGCTAAATTAATGGATCAATAAGCCATCTGAAAGCCTATGGGGAGTACAGAGATTCCCCCAGTTGCTATCGGGTTACTGGTCATAATGAATGGGCTGTTGTTTATGTTGTAAAGTGCAGTGTCATTAAGTCTTTTGAACAAGCCACCCTCTCCAGACCTTACCACTAGGGAGATGCTCCTTGGGCCTTGAATATCCTCTTAAGGATTGGACCCTTTTTTTTCTTCCAATTTTCGCCTAAAATGACATACCCAAATCTAACTGCCTGTAGCTCAGGACCTGAAGCAAGGATATGCGTATTCTTGATATCATTTGGAAACAAAACGCGTTGATGTTTTTGGAAATTTGAAATTAATGTAGGAGAATATAACACATCAGATCTGGTGAAATGATAATACAAAGAAAAAGCATGAGTTTTTTATTGATTTAAAAAATATATATTTGACCATCTTTGAAATGCAAGAGAAAGGCCACAATGTATTATTCCAGTTTAGCCGCAATTTAGATGGCCACTAGATGGCAGCAGTGTGTGTGCAAAGTTTAAACTGATCCAGTGAACCATTACATTACTGTTCAAAATGTTGTATCAAGTCTGCCCAAATGTGCTTAATTGGTTTATCGATACATTTCCAAGTACATAACTGTGCACTCTCCTCAAACAATAGCATGGTATTATTTCACTGTAATAGCAACTGTAAATTGGATAGTGCAGTTAGATTAACAAGAATTTAAGCTTTCTGCCCATATCAGATATGTCTATGTCTTGGGAAATTTTCTTGGTACTTACAATGTCACGCTAATCACATCAGCGCAAGTTTGCTCAACCGGACACGCCCCACCGTGTTTTATTGTACCTGTACGTACAAAGGTAATAAACCCTTGCAAACACTAATTGTAACATTGCACTTACGGCTTTAGCCCTAACACAAATACAGTGTAAGGCTTAACAATACTTGTTACACTGTACTTACAGGGCTAATTATAGAACAATAACAATACTGTTAAGTGTGACGGTACCACATTGACCAAGATACTTGCGGATCTAAGCCTTAGGGGGATACCTAGTCAGTTGTACAACAGAACGCATTCAACTGAAATGTGTCTTCTGGATTTAACCCAACCCCTCTGAATCAGAGAGGTGCGGGGGGGCTGCCATAATCGACATATTCGTTTATACAAACATATACAAACACATATTTTTAGAAATTATTTGATAAATATTGTATTTTGCCAATAGAAATGCATTGAATAACACATTCATAAATGGCAAAACACACTGCTGCTGAGCGATTAGCGCTTTTTTAGGTTGGTTTTTGAAATGTTTGCAAATGTATTCAAAATAAAACACAGAAATACCTTATTTACATAAGTATTCAGACCCTTGTCTATGAGACTCGAAATTGAGCTCAGATGCATCCTGTTTCCATTGATCATCCTTGAGATATTTATACAACTTGTTTAGAGTCCACCTGTGGTAAATTCAATTGATTTGGAAAGGCGTGCACCTGTCTATATAAGGTCCCATAGTTGACAGTGCAAAACCAAGCCATGAGGTCGAAGGAATTGTCTGTAGAGCTACGAGACAGGATTGTGTCGAGGTACAGATCTGTGGAAGGGTACAAAAAATGTCTGTATCATTGAAGGTCCCCAAGGACACAGTGGCCTCCATCATTCTTAAATGGAAGAAGTTTGGAACCACCAAAACTCTTTCTAGAGCGGGCCGTCAGGCCAAACTGAGCAATTGGGGGAGAAGGGCCTTGGTCAGGGGGGTGACCAAGAACCCGATGGTCAATCTGACAGAGCTCTAGAGTTCCTCTGTGGAGATGGGAGATCCTTCCAGAAGGACAATCTCTGCAGCACTCCACCAATCAGGCCTTTATGGTAGAGTGGCCAGACGGAAGCCACTCCTCAGTAAAAGGCACATGACAGCCCGCTTGGAGTTTGCCAAAAGAAACAAGATTCTCTGGTCTGATGAAACCAAGATTGAACTCTTTGGCCTGAATGCCAAGCGTCACGTCTGGAGGAAACCTGGCACCATCCCTACGAAGCATGGTGGTGGCAGCATAATGCTGTGGGGATGTTTTTCAGCTGCAGGGACTGGGAGACTAGTCAGGATCAAGGCAAAGATGAACGGAAAAAAGTACAGAGAGATCCTTAATGAAAGCCTGCTCCAAAATGCTCCGGACCTCAGACTGGGATGAAGGTTCACCTTCCAACAGGACTAGAACCCTAAGCACACAGCCAAGACAATGCAGGAGTGGCTTCGTGACAAGTCTCTGAATGTCTGAGTCCGAACTTGAACCCGATCGAACATCTCTCGAGAGACCTGAAAATAGCTGTGCAACGTTGCTCCCCATCCAACCTGACAGAGCTTGAGAGGATCTGCAGTGAAGAATGGGAGAAACTCCCCAAATACAGGTGTGCCAAGCTTGTAGAGTCATACCCAAGAAGACTTGATGCTGTAACCACTGCCAAAGGTGCTTCAACAAAATACTGAGTAAAAGGTCTGAATACTTATGTAAATGTGATATTTCAGATTTTATTTTTAACAAATTAGCAAAAATGTCTAAAAACCTGTTTTTGCTTTATCATTATGGGTATTGTGTGTAGTTTGATGAGGAGATAAAAAAATAACAATTTAATCAATTTTAGAATAAGTCTATAACGTAACATAATATGGAAAAAGTCAAGTGGTCTGAATACTTTCCAAAGGCACTGTATGCTGTCTGACAAAATCACTATTTTTTTTAGTTCCTCAAAGTAAATAAGGCATACTTTTATGACTACTGAATACCAACTATCAATCACTTAGTGTATGTCTTCTCAGGTAGAGATATCTGGCGAAGCAACAGCTGCTCTTCAAATCCCCTCACGATCATGCATTCTTCTGCCTCTCCATAGCAGGCATAAAAAAATACAGACCGGACAAGTAGATGTGCAATGGATTATGGACCATGTTTAATACGCCAAACTATGTAGAATATTGGCCTGTTGGAAACGATAACTCCCTACTACATCACACAGTTCAGGCTGGATCTGATTTATGTTAGAGAAAATGTGCAATGTGCACATTGAGCGCACAGAAAAATAACGTGCTAAATGGAATTCAAATAATTGAACTGATGCCGGTCAATTCATTGTTTAAAAAACGAAAATTAACCGACATTTCTATATCTAGGAGATTAGAAAGCTCAGGTAATATTTTAGTTTTTTTGGACACACCTTTTTTTGTTGGCACCCTCATTCTGCCATATTTAAACAAAAAAAATGTACCTCCAAACGAGTTCTGTGACAGTTGTGGGGTTTGTAGAACCAAATGGATAACATCATCATGTTCGGGAGAGTCTCCCCTTTCCACAGTGGGGTCATATTAGTTTGTAGCCCAAACGGTTCGGAAGTTACAAACAGAACTTGGGATGTCTCCTCGTCTGACAAACAGTGGTGTAGCTGTGCCACTTTCCACCGCAGATGCGGAAGGCTGAAATACAATAGGTGGATGCGGTGTATTGACACGCAGAAAACAGATATCTCTTGCTTAATTAAACTGACAGATTTGGATTGGGATGTTTGTATTATGTTAATTCCATTGACGCACAGGTGTGTCAGTGAACTCTTAAGGTTATTAAATCTGCTCTCAGGCCGCAATTGGCCCGTGGGCCTGTAGTTTGAGACCCCTGCTTTATAATTTGTCTCATATGTGTCAGAATGATATACCATTATGTGAGTAGTTTGCATACAGTTATAGTAACATGGCTTAACGGGTGAGGACTTGCCTTTTGAATATAGGGCTACTGCTGAAATAACTGTGCTGATTCTCAATGTCTCAGTTCCGATGCATTTATAAACGTGACAAGCACAACAATCCCTAATTGCTGGTTGCTTTATCAATTTCACTCCACCCAAAGGCTGCTCTGTGCACTACTAATTAGTGGTAATTATATATCCCATACTAGAATGCACACAGAGGGCTTTATGGCAACACTGGCATGAGAATAGTGCCTTCATCACTGAAGTGTGAAAAAAGATGAATGGCACATTAGGTTAATTGAGCATCTGGTAAAACTCTAATCGCCTGTTGACAACAAAGCAATTGATAAGACTTGACATGGAATCCTTGATCCAAGCTGTCCCTCTTAGGTAATACAAATGTGATTTAGTATGACAACATTGAGTCAGGTACCTCTGAGATGGAAATGAACAAACTGTGAGACTTCATAACGAATTGATTTCTGTAGAAACAAGGAAACCCAGTGAGCGCAATGTCGACAACGCAGAAATACATTCACGCACGCATATGCAAACACACACGCACACACACATACTGAGTTGTCCTGTGTTTTAGATCAGTATAATCGTGTACACCCCTTGGCTACACTGGCATCCATTGCCCACTTAGTGTTTTCAAGGTGATTCAACCTGACTTCTCCGATCTTCACAGGAATATGGAACCATTGCATTGAGAAACGGTGATGTTAACCAATATGGCCAAAGCAGTTGAACGGTGCTGTGTGTTTCTGTTTAAGCTACAACAGAGAAGTATTAGCATTTTAGTGGCATGAGAAGGGCTCACTCCACAAGGGTTCAACGTGACCACATTATCACTCGCAATTCGGGATCAATGATCTCACGAAATGTAGTGAAAAATAAGACATTTTAACACCGAATCAGAAACATGTGCTCTGTGGAGTACTCATGGTCAGATTTGAGAGAAGTGCTGACTGTTCTGGAAAGTCTTGAGCTGTAGTACAGCCCGGAAATGTCTCCAAACCAAACTCACAGTGCTGTTTCTCCATAGAAAACCCTCCTTTGTAAGCCACGGCTGGCAGGAAGTCAATAGAATGTATTAAACTACCCATAATGCTCTCCAGTCATCGATAGCCCTAAGTGAGTGCATATGGTGTCTCGACATTGGATTCTTTTGATCAGGTTGAGATTTTTAATGGATTTTTAGCCGCCTCTGACTGACAAGTCTGTGGATTGCAGCCCGGCTCAGGGAAGACTACAGGCAGCCAAAGGGTCATCTGAACCTTGTGGTTTGGGCTCAGAGTGCTTAGACACAGAGAGCGAACGCTGCGTTCGCAACCGTCGGACACTGGGAGAGTCAGGAAGTCTGGCGACTGTAACCCCCCCCCTCCGCTTAAACATACACACACTCTCAGACTCATCACCCCACCCCAAATGTGCACGCGCACACAGACAATCGGGATCATATTACTACATTTGTGCATAAAACTTGCACTTTTGTTTTTGAATGCATGTGCCGTGTCAATCTGTCAATATTAGATAGCATTGATCATATTTATCCTAATTCATTAACCAAGACACTAAAATGTCTACTTTTCTTTTTTCTGTTGTTAAATGATGTTGATTATATCCCGGATTAAATGACAATATATTGCTTTAATCCACACATAAAAACAGCTGTGCTATTATAGCACAACTAATCTGAGTGTAACTAATCTGAGTACGGTACTAGTAGTTAGAGTTCTACTAGTACTATTCTGAGTTGGATTAGTAGAATAAAAATGTCTCCTGTTGGGTAAAGAGAAACTAAAATCCAATCTACCAGATTGGCTCCAACTGGATCAAGGAGCTATGACATGATTGGTATGGGATTCTGTTGAATGACTGAATGTGAGACTTGTGACATACAGCGTGGCAAAGCAATTCACTTTTTGTCCTGAATTCAAAGTGTTATGTATAGGGCAAATCTAATACAACACAATTCTGAGTACCACTCTCCATATTTTCAAGCATAGTGGTGGCTGCATCATGTTATGGGTATACTTGTCATCATTAAGGACTGGGGAGTTTTTCAGGATAGAAAAAGTAATGGAATAGAGCTAAGCACAGGCAGAATCCTAGAGGAAAACCTGGTTGAGTCTGCTTTCCACCAGACACTGGGAGATAAATTCACCATTCAGCAGGACAATAACCTAAAACACAAGGCCAAATGTACACTGGAGTTGCTTACCAAGAAGACAGTGAATGTTCCTGAGTTAGCTAACTACAGTTTTGACTTAAATCTGCTTGGCAAGATCTATGGCAAGACCATGGCAATGATCAAAAACCAGTATGACAGAGCTTGAATAATTTAAAAAAAAATAATGGGCAAATGTTGCACAATCCAGGTGTGGAAACTCTTAGAGACTTACCCAGAAAGACTCACAGCTGTATTTGCTGCCAAATGTGCTTCTACAAAGTATTCACTCTTATGTAAATGAAATATTTCTGTATGCAATTTCAATAAATTTTCAAACATTAAAAAAGCAAAACATGTTTTCACTTTGTTATTATGGGATATTGTGTAAAACATCTATTTAATCCATTTTGAATTCAGGCTGTATCACAACAAAATGTGGAATAAGTCAAGAGGTGTGAGTATTTTCAGAAGGCACTGTAGGCACAGACTCGTCTCTTATGTATTTATACACAGGGAACATGCATAAGGGAACTCTGCACTCATAAGGTCATTGGAAAACGTTCCACATTTTGACCTGCCCAATGAAAAAGCTTTCAAGTCGAAAGGGCAACAAATGATTTGTTATGTGCTAGTTTTGAGTTTAAAGATCCGTATTTAATCATGTGTAGACTGTTTTAGCACGGTGAAAGTGCTACATTGAAATAAAGTCCATTTGGTATTGGTATATGTGTTGCTCATGTTCACCCACAAAACACTGCAGATATTGTATTTACAGATTTCAACCTAATTCTCGGTCATAGGTCTGCACACACAACCTTAATTCATAGTATTATTTTTTACAATAAAAAGGCACTATAAAGTACTGGGAATTGTGTCTAAATATATCATTGAGGTTCACCCACTGATAATCCCAGTGTTCATGGTTGCAATAATGGGTGCAAGATAGGACAAATCCTATTAAATAGATGTTCCATTCAAACACAATGGTAATAAACAACCTTGTCAAGGTTTTCTTTTCATTTCACTTTCCATTTCACTTCGTATTTATTCACAATTTCAAAAGGGCCAACGTGCTGTTGGATTTCATATGTAGATATGTACAGTGTACAGTCTTTGTAAAGGGACGAGAGACGGGAATTTGATAGAGAAAACAACTGATTTGAGTGCAGACTAAGTGGTTGAGTGAACAGGTTAACGGTAGCAGGGCTGTGAGTGGCTGTGACAGGGAGAAAGCAGCGCGAGGCCCTACCACTGAAGGGGGAACTGACCCGGAAACACTGTGGAAGTGCAGCCAGCGTGGCCCTTTAGGAAAAATCTCTCCACAGGCATCTATTGCTGTTCCGAATGTAAATATGCATGCACCATATCTTTCCTTTTACTTTCTCTTTTTCGTTGTGTCTTTCTTTCCCTCACACACATGCAAGCACATAATACATACATACATGCACCGTTACACACACACACACACACACACACACACACACACACACACACACACACACAGAGAATCACAAGCAGGCAGAACATATTTAACATAGATCCTCATAAAAGCGCCAACACACACACACACACAGAATCACAAGCAGGCAGGACATATTTAACATAGATCCTCATAAAAGCGCCAACACACACACACACACACGACGAAATACACAAGGTTGCACATGAATTAAACATCATGTGTGTCTCCAATTCTGTCCTATATTGCAATAAAAAAAAAACTGCTTGGTTTTTGGGTAGTTCACAGACCTTCAAGTCAATTCCTGTCACTTCTCTTACCATTTAAGTCCAACTTGCTTATAGTAGTACTTAAATATAAGCATTAGAGCCCCACTCAATAGAGCTTGTCAGCTTGTAGTCCAAAAATACGCAAATGAATTTCCGCTGGTTTGTTCAGCCATTCCTATGGTGGAAAATAATGGGGGAAAGAATGGGGTTTTGGAATAAATGCCAAAAATAAGGTCTGACTTTAACACAGGCTTAGGAGATCTTATACATTTTGTTATATGGGATAGCATCAGTCAGTTAACATGACCTTTATGAATTATGAAGCCTTTATGTGCTTTATGTGCTTGTTTTGATTACATAAATGCTGCAAAATTCACAAAAAGTGACATTAGTTGATGAAAATTATCTTAGATCAAAACGTATAGGATCTCATAAGCCTGTGTTTACCACAGACTTTATTTTCTGTGTTTATCCCGAAAACCCTACAAACAAAATACAAAAAACATACATATCCCCGTAGGTTTTGGCCAACGAGCCATGGCAGAGTTAATTGCCTACAAAAAGACGCCATTACTATTTCCTCTCTATTGAAGCATAATATTACATAGGCAAGTAAACTGCAAAGTACATACATTGCTATGCTTACAACTGTTTTATCTGTTTGCTGCTGGCACAATTTTAAATATTTGCAAATAAACTGCTACTGGAGGTAAAATCATAACCTTAAGCAATAATGGTTGAGTAGGTGAACAGAATTAATTAAATGTTCCTTGATAATGCAATGAGCATAAAGATGTATATGTTTATATGTGTAACCACACAAACTGCAGACAGGAATCACAGCTGTACCTTCAAAATAAAGTTGGACCGAATTATCAAAAAAAAAAAACATTCAACGTGAATACTTATTGAAGCTTGCTGTATGAATGTTGAATACCTGATATAATATCCTGTAGCCTAGCATTATTATAGTCAAGACGTAATTCAACAAACTCAGTGATCGCAAATATTACAACATTTTATTGCATATTATCATCTTCATGATATAAGTCAACAGCTTTACAATCTGTCCTTTAAAATGCTATTAGATAATGAGATATAAAAAAAAGAGAGAGTATAAATGAACATGGAACTCCAAAAGTAAGGCCATATAAATTAAACTCCAATTAGACTGCACAGAGAGAAAGATATGTCAACAATGTAAGACTATAGCTACAATACTTAGAACATGTTACATGGAACTATATAGGAAGCAAGCAACAACTACTGGTGTGATAACAAACGTGGGCCTAATAAAGTGAACCAAAAGGTCAAAGATCAAATCCCAAACACAACATTAACATACATTCATTCAAATGTCATTACTGTACAAAATAAAATGGATCAAATAACAATAATGCATGCATAGATCATACTTTGGTATGGTGCGTAATCATTGATGAAATAGCTGTGGGAAAAGTAGAAATAATCATTATAATATACTTTATAATAATATAAAAAATAATAATAATAATAATAACGTGTAGGCTACACCGACTATATAGGCTCCCCTTGGGCCCTAATCTTTATTTCAACTCACCCAAAACCATATAACTTTGTATTAACTTAATTGTTTGAAATTGTGAAAGCCAGCATAAACTGAATAGCCCTATTATCTATGTATACGGAAGAAATGTGGCATATTCAGTGATGCTGAATTTGTATTAACATTCTTCAAAAATGACATTTATAAAAGTAAAACGTTATTACCATGTGTCAGTGGGTTCATCCATGGCAATCAAACGTTTTGGATTGCCATGGATGTCGACTGGGTAGCGCATTCCAGAGTAGGCTACATCCCTAAAAGTCATCCGTCTGCATCGAAAAGGCTAAAATATTTACCAGCATTTGAAAAATAAATGTAAGGCGCGCTGTTTCCTGGATACATAACAGGGAAAGGCATTGGTAGCAAACATCCGCCCAATATGTTGCTATCTTTGTAAAGAGTTGGTAATTGCACATTTTTCCCGACATCTGAAAAGTGGTCGACTGGAACTGGTCCTTCAATGTCCGTGGATAACTGTCGCTTCAATTTATTCCGACGATTCTGGAACCAAATTTTCACTTGGGTCTCGGTAAGTTGTAATGAATTCGCCAGACACCCGCGTTCTGCACTGCTCAGGTACCTTTTCATGTCAAAGGTAGATTCCAGCTGAAAAATTTGCCTCTTGGAGAATATAGTGCGTGTTTTCTTCTTTGCCATTGCTTTGGTTTTCGAGTTGCCTTTATGTTGCTCAGGTACATCGTCGCAGCTGCTAGTGCTCTCCGTCCTTGGACAAGTGTCAATCATCTTCGTCGCCTTGACGTCCTCCCCGCAGACAGAAAGCGCACGAGTGGAGGGATCGTGGCGGGTGCTGTTTGTTTGCGCTGTGAAATGAAGCGATAAAACTTGTTTTGATGCAATGGTGACAACAACTCGTATATCATCTGTCACACCCACTGGACCACAGTAAGTGTTATATGAAAAATGATATAACCCAGAGTTTGAAGTAGCCTAGGCTGGATAGTATTTTAATTGCTCAGCTGTTATAGTTTACCATAAATGAACACATGCAAAACCTAAATGGGCGATTTTAAGACAACCAAATAAGGGCTCACCTGTCTCGGCGTGTGTGTAGTTTGACTCATGCCTTCTTTCCACGTCGTAGTGCTCATATCGGTGGGTAAAAATATTTGTACAGCCGGCGTCGCTCTGCACTTTTGAGTCGTATGCATCCAAGTTGCTGTTGTTGTTTTGCTTCAGACTAAGAATATTGTCAATTGTGAATTTCAATGAAGCAGTCCGACAGGGAATAACCTCCTTGTTCATATTCCCCGACATTTGCAGTTTTTCTTGTGTTCTGAATGGTGAATTGAGGACCCCAAAACATCGAAGACTCCAGATACTCCAAGCACCATTGCTCCTCGATTGCAACTACACCAGGACGTAGGGTATCGTTTATTCAATGAACCGGAAGTATGTGGTTTAGCTGCTTTTGATTGGTGAGATTGTGAGGCAGCGTGAAGACAATAGGTGACGCCTATCAGATGAGAGCGGGAAGCATATTTAGGCAAGACTGAAGTTAACCTCCTTGATTGTTTCCTCGTGTTTTCTTGGGAATATTCACTTTATAGTTAATAGTGCCCAAACTATTTTGTAGATGTTCCAATTCTTTACACAATTAGGCTACATAAATAATTGGCATATAGCTAAAATAGGCTATATAGGTATTCCACTCCATATATGCCTAAGTGATGTCACATTCAAACAGTTGAGACTGATATTAACCAGTATCACTTTTTTTGCTCCCATTAATCATATTAATTGAAACGTTAAGGTGGGCACTGATATTACCTCTCCAACAGATTAGTCATAATGTCGTTTTGGAATTTCATTTGATTTTCAGTGTTACTCATTAGACAGCTATAGGGATATTGAGGTTTTAGAAATGTAGGCTATTAGGCTGATAAATTATGACAGTATATGAGGCCTAGCCTATATTCTAGACATTCTATTAAAATATTCTAATTTGACGAAATCAGTTTCCATTATGTCTAATGTAGTTAATTTCAACAATTTCATTTAATTAACCATTTTAAACAGCTTAATTAACGATTTCATTCAATTCAAAGTGTTAAAAAATGGAAATCTTTATTTACCCATGCCCCTATCCTGAGCTTTAACAAATAACCTGTTGAATAAGAAGAAATATATTTTCAGTCATCCCTTTAAATGTCTGCATCTTCTAAACGGTGGTGTGGAATTTCTAAAATAATTGTTCCTTAACTTTTTGAATTGCCTACCAAATAAGGCCTAAATGCGGGGGTATACATAGTTTGCTGGTCGTGAAAATATCCTGGTGAATGTTCAGGAATTTTGAAATGTAAAATGCGTATTGCTCGGGTTGGATTGGGCTTTCAGTGTTATTTTCGATGGCTGTAGGCCGAGGCCTAGCCACTGGTCAGATAGAGCCTTACCGAGACTGGCTTTCAACATAACAACAATTCGTGCTATAAATACAAAGCAGGCCTTTTAATCAACACAATAAACATCAAACATGGTGTGCACTTCATACATTTTTATTTACATTGATCGGACAACTCGTGTACAAAATGTCATATGAAACCCACTTTAAATAGCCTAAGAAATTAAAATAATACAGTCCCCGTAACTCCATGCTCGTAAAAAGTCTATCTACAGGTTACAAATGTTGTCATTTAAAAAGAATACAAACACACAAACTGGTTGACTAACCCTTGACAATATTCCATCCAGTTTCCATGTAAATAATTATATAAATCTAATGATATATGCTTAAGTTAACATCCCCAAATGTAGAATAGTGTCTGGCTTGAGGGATTCACATTTTTGTACACACTCAAATCAAGAAAATGCATGGCAATTGCAACTTGCATATTAAAATAGAGAAGTTGGGGCCTATGGACTAAACAGGTTGGTCAAAGTGTTGTTGCCTTATGAATGTGGCTGTGATTTTGGTGACTTGCAATAAAGTCACCGTCAGCAATTAATCCAAACGCGGAAACCTCGGGAGTCCAATGGGTGCACGTTTTGGTTTTTGCCCTAGCACTACATAACTGATTCAAGTAATCAACTAATCATCAAGCTTTGATTATTTGAATCATCTGTGTAGTGCTAGGGCAAAAATCTAAACGTGCACCCCTTGGAGTCCCCAGGACCGAGTTTGGTAAACGCTGCTCTACCATGTCCAATACGTTCATTCCATATAATACACCAATAATGTGTGTCTCACACAAGGCCTGTGATTTGTGATCTTATAAAAGACATGGGGTGGGTGAACTGGGAGACGGGATAATTCACAGTACTCGAGAAGGGTGGCGACACCTGTGCCAGGTTTGCGCTCAGTGTCCCAGGTGCTGCGTTCTCGTGGTACAGAATAGGAACCCTGACAATCCTTTGAGTCGAATACGAGATGCTCGTGGCCTCAATGTCGGCGGCTAGCTGTCTCTTCCACTTGTTCCTGCGGTTCTGGAACCAAATCTTGACCTGCGTCTCCGTGAGCTGTAGAGAGGCGGCTAACCCCGCCCGCTCAGTGCTGCTCAGGTAGCGTTTCATGTCGAAGGTGGACTCCAGCTGGAAAACCTGACTCCGGCTGAACACGGTGCGGGTCTTCTTCTTGCAAGCTGCTTTCGTATCAGGTGTTTCACTGTCTTCCCGGGCGAAGCAGGAAGACCCTGTTTCGTCATCCTTGTCGTCTGTCAGACTTCCATCTGCCCTCTCGTCCGGTTGGTCGTTGTCTTCCACCGGCTCCGGTAGAGCGGGAGAATCCCGGTTGCTGGTTTTTAGAGAGCCTCCGGGATCATCGGAGTTGCTGGAGTGGCACTGCGGACCTGAAATGAACGAGGAGTGTCATGAGCTACATTTTACGCACCGGCCAATAGGGATCAATAATTGCATGTATCTCGCAATCATGATATCAACCCCAATGGCAGTAGTGACAAGTGATTGCAGTTTTCGACGGTAGTCGATTTTTAAAGTGCTGCGGGCAGGCCATCCTGTCGCCTAACAAAACATAGAATAATGAGCTCTTAGCTTGTAATGAAACACGTAATGAAACACAGCCTTGCAATTGTATGATAAGCATAATTAGGGTGTATGAGATTAATTTCCAGTCAGTGTTACGTTTGAAATGTATCGAAGTGGAGTGCCATACCCGGTTTAAAGAGGAACCGAATGGAGAAGTTTTACGGGGTAAGAGCGAACACACGAGTGCTGTTATGGTTTGTTGCAGGATATATGGGCTATGCATTTTCTATTTTTACTGGCATGGCATGTATTGTGTATTGACATTGGAAAGAAGAATATAAGCTAATAGGCTATTACGCACAGGAACCTCAAAGCATTGTCGATAGCAGCTCTTTCACGTTGTTTTTGTCTGAGGAAATGCGTAACCTATTCTCAAATGCTCCTTTTTGTGAGAGCGGATCTGCCTAAGAAGAATGTAGGATGTTAGCTCGTAAACAAGCTACCCTACCTACAGTTGTGTGTGGTTATAGGCTACCCGTTATGTCGCTTCCATACATACACTACATAGATAGACATTTGGGAAAATTAACAAAAGTGACTCTAAGACCTACTCTGTAAATCACTGCAAGCTTTGTTTGGCGATGTCCCACACCAGTGGCGTTGGGTGTTTAATCCAAAGTAAGACACTTGACGCTCCACTTGGTTGCAGCGGCTCTCAATGACAGTGACTTGGTTGCAAGAGAGTCCCGTTTCCTTACAATCCCCCTCATCTTCGGTCGTAGACAGCCTGTCTGTAGTCCCGGTAGTAGACCGAAGTAAATTCTCAATGGAAAATGACGAGCTTCTTGACGTTGGACCATGATGTTGAGACTCCGGTGCCTTAACAAGCATATTTTTTGTCGTCTTCAAACCACCTAGTCACCGATAAATAAATGACTTACAAAATATTTACGTGCTGTTTAGACATTCTTGTGTGTCTCTTTTGCTTGGTCTTAGTTATGCCTAATCTTTCTCTCGAAGTCCGTCGAGCTATCTATGAGAGTTCGAGATAGAGCGCGAGAATGTGAGTGAATCCGTAGATATACTACTGTAAATTACATGGCGCGATCCACTCGAAGCAAAAAAACTGCCTCTTGCGATTGGACAGTGGAGGCAGCGAGCAAGATTACTTCAGAAAAATAAGAGAATTACTCGCTTTGAGCCCCCTACTATACACTGTGTGATAGTCTGCATTGAAGGGTTGGACGGGACCCCGTCTCTCAGATGCTTTATTTAGGTCAATTAGGGAACAAATCAAAGCCGAGATACGGCTGTGTCCCCGGGCTGGGATGCATGGTCGATGAGATGGCTTCTTGGAGAATGACACAGTACCTCCTATTGGTTACTTTTGTCTATGCACGCTCTAAATGTATTATACCATTTATATTTGCAATGACTATTCCAATTGATAGGAGGATGGACACGTGCAATTCATAGAATATCAATAGACTATCAATTCCACAATCAATGCAGTTTAGCTAAACATAACGTAACCCCATCTCTAACGGGTATAGACAGTCCAGGGTATAGAATTTGGATTTTGCAGGAATTCATTTTTCATTATGAGTCATTATTTATTTATTTGTTTATTTGGATACCCATTCGTTTTTTTGCAGAAGCAGCAGCTACTCTTCCTGGGGTCCACAAAAACAAAAACACAAACACTGACGCTGATCGGCAAAGACAGTCACACACATTTAAAATAGAACGATATACAAACAATCAAATAACCAAATCTGATGTGTGTGTTGGAGTGTGTCTGTGTGTTATGGCCGATAATTGTCTTGTTAAGCAGCATATAGCTATTGATCTGGGCCTAGTTTACCTCTATATGTAAAATAATTATTACATTAATACTAAGTTTAGTCAACATGTTTTTGTTTTTTCTTTGGCCTACTTTTGAAAGTTACTTTAGTGCCCAAAAAGTGTCCCAAGATATCTCATTCAAATAATGATATCGCTGTTATTGTATACCTACCTACCTCAGATTGTTTAGCCAAACTACCCAATATTAAATACATTTTTATAACAGGGTAAATTGAAGTGGTTTCCAATATAGGCATTTTAATATAATAAACGAACAGATATTATGCAAAACAGCGTGTGAAATATTGTCTTATTGGGCCTGAAATTCAAATATAAATTGTGCATTGTATTGTGTATTGCATTAAATTCATATGTGTTCATTTTCATTGAATGGTTTCAGGCAAGCAATGCTATGCAGCTTAAGAGAGTTTTGTATATTAGGGTGATGATTATGATGATTACGGTGATGATGATTATTATTAGGCTTTTATTATTACTATTATTATTATTACATGTTTTAATAAACTTAGCTATTCATCTAACTTTTAATTTGATTTCCAATTGCACATTATGCTCTAAACCTGGCCAGTAAAACGTCAAACAATCCCAAAACAGTTTCCCGAGTACCTTTAACCCAATATAGTAAAACTAAGCCCTCATTAATATTCTAAATGTTTATTGAATGTTATTGGTTTCGGTATTGAGCTTTAATAGAGTGAATTACTATTCAATATTCACTTTATCGTGATAAATGTTAGGTTAAAATCACATTTGCGTCGTAGAAAATTGGGCGTTACCCAAATAGACAGATATTTGAGGTGTTTATTTTGTATTTTGGACACCAGACCGTGCACTAGGACTGGCGTGGCGTGTTAGAGTAATCACAGAAATATACAATATGATTATTATAAATTAATGTATATTCAAGTTGATTAATAGCCCATAGGGTCAGTAATTTGAAGATTCACTAAAATGGATATCAAGTGTTCGTTGATTCATTGAAAAAACAAACCACTCAGAAAACAAATCAGAAATTTCTCTCATCAGTAGTTACAATATATAGACAAAATATTAATTTAAACTTCAATTTAAATGACTAGATTAAAGGTTTTCCCAATATGTTATTTTACATTGACTTCAAATGGATGTCTATGCAAACTTTTTTGGTTGAATTTAGGATTGTTGATCGACCACCAAGCTATGTCCACCTAATTCTGAAAAAGTAATCCCTTTTATTTCCTGTGCTTTGTAGGATGAACCTATTTTAGTTTAATTGACTAATATGTTTATTTGTTTTTAATTGTGATACGAACTGTGATAACCATTCAGACATCACACGTTTCATAATTATCTCACGATAAACATGTGACTAATTGTGCATTTTACCCACTGATGGACTTGAGAACATGTGACTCACCTCTAAGCAATGCCCCTATGGCCTATATCATATGTCATGGTCTGCAGCTCTTTGCATGATGCCAAAGCGTCTTGTGCTGGTTATCCTGTAAAGACTACGTAAGAAGGTGTAACTAGGGCTGCATAGCCTTCTCGCATCTATTAATATGCAGAATGAAAATAACTAAACTATAACCTTATACAGTGTCTTCACCTTAAAAACACCCATTGAAAAACACTACTGAGAGAAAAACCACAGGTGAAAAATACATTGGCTGTGGCACTTTACATTAAGTGGCTCTAAAACCTAGCCAGGCATGTATGCACATGTTTTTACTTACAACAGTGGTGTTCATTTGCAGTTTTTGTAATAAAACATTGGGTTTTATATGCGTTAGGTTTGTACACAAATTCTAATAATTGTGGAAACATATTGCCTCAATCTAGAAATATTGCAGTTTACATATCCTTTAAATTGTGCAAGCCACAAAGTATAACAGTTGAACTCTGCTGCATTTTTTCCCCCTATTGTAATTACATTGCATGTGTGACCCAAAATACAATATTATTTTAAAATCATGATGTTTTCAAACTGTAACGCTGTCACGATCGTCGTAAGGAGCGGACCAAAATGCAGCGTGGTATGTGTTCATGATGATATTTTTTTATTAAAGAAAGCACTGAACACTGAATACAAACTATACAAAACAATAAACGAATAACGACCGTGAAGCTATAATGAGAACTGTGCTGACACAAGCAACTAACATAGACAATCACCCACAAACCAACAGTGAAACCCAGGCTACCAAAGTATGATTCTCAATCAGAGACAACTAATGACATCTGCCTCTGATTGAGAACCATACTAGGCCGAAACATAGAAATCCCAAAATCGTAGGAAAACAAACAGACTGCCCACCCCAACTCACGCCCTGACCATACTAAATAACGACAAAACAAAGGTCAGAACGTGACAGTACCCCCCCCCCCCCCAAAGGTGCGGACTCCGGATGCAAAACCTGAACCTATAGGGGAGGGTCTGGGTGAGCGTCTGTCCGCGGTGGCGTCTCTGGCGCGGGACGTGGACCCCACTTCAACACAGTCTTTCTCCGCCTCATTGTCCGCCTCCGTGGCATCCTAAACACGGCGACCCTCGCCGCCGACCTCGGACTGGGGACCCTAGAAATGGGTCCCGAATGTACGGGAGATTCCGGCAGCGCCGGGGTGAAGGATGACTCCGGCAGCGCCGGACTGGTGGGGAGTTCCGGCAGCGCCGGACAGGCGGGGGGCTCTGGCGCCTCTGGACTGAGGGGCTCTGGCACCTCTGGACTGAGGGGCTCTGGCACCTCTGGACTGAGGGGCTCTGGCACCTCTGGACTGAGGGGCTCTGGACTGAGGGGCGGAAGCTCTGGCAGCGCTGGACGGAGGAGCTCTGTAGGGATGAGACGGAGAGATAGCATGGTGCAGGGGGCTTCCACCGGAGGGCTGGTGCGTGGAGGTGGTACTGGATAGACCGGACCGTGCAGGCGCACTGGAGCTCTTGAGCACCGAGCCTGCCCAACCTTACCTGGTTGAATGCTCCAGGTCGCCCTGCCAGTGCGGCGAGGTGGAATAGCCCACACTGGGCTGTGCTGGCGAACCGGGGACACCATGCGTAAGGCTGGTGCCATGTATGTCGGCCCAAGGAGACGCACTGGAGACCAGATTCATAGAGCCGGCTTCTTGGCACCTGGCTCGATGCCCACTCTAGCCCGGCCGATACGAGGAGCTGGTATGTACCGCACCAGGCTATGCACCCGCACTGGGGAACCGTGCGCTCCACCGCATAACACGGTGCCTGCCCGGTCTCTCTCGCCCTCCGGTAAGCACAGGAAGTTGGCGCAGGTCTCCTACCTGGCTTCGCCATACTTCCCATGTGCCCCCCCCCCATACATTTAAAGGTAATTTCGGATTGAGCTGACATATGCAGCGTTTACCGTGAATGCGGTCTCCGCTAACGCAGGAACATTGCAATCCTTACACTCGCTATTGCTCCTGGATATGACCATCGGATGATCAATCTCACTGATATGACTATGGCATAATATGATATGTGACCCCTGGTACACAAAACAAACACAGGCACACAGGCCCACACACATACAACTATAGATTGTTTGAGAGTGAAGGGGGTCCTACACGGCAGTGTTTACAGACATATTCAATCTCCACAAATTCCAGTCTGTTGTCCCCACTTGCTTCAAAGATGTCAACAATGGATTCTGTACCTAAGAAAGCGAAGGTAACTGAAAAATGACTATCGCCCCGTAGCACTCACTTCTGTCATCATAACGTGCTTTGAAAGGCTACTTAAGGACCATATATTACATAACCGACACTCTAGACCCACTACAATTCGCATATCGCCCTAACAGATCCAGTGATGACACAATCACCATTGCACTGCACACTGCCCCTATCCCATATGGACAAGAGAAATACCTATGTAAGAATGCTGTTAAATGACTAAGCTCAGCCTACAACACCATAGTGCCCTCCAAGCTCATCGCCAAGCTCAGGGCCCTGGGTCTGAACCCCTGCCTGTGCTGATCCCCAACACGCTGATCCTCAACACGGGGGCCCCACAAGGGTGCGTGCTCAGCCCCTTTCTGTATTCCCTGTTCACCCATTGCTGTGTGGCCACACACACTTCTCCAACTCAATTATCAAGTTTGCTGACAACCCAACTGTGGTAGGCCTGATTAAAAACAATGATGAGACAACCTACAGGGAGGAGATGAGAGCTCAGGCAGAGTGGTGCCAGGAAAATAACCTCTCCCTTAACGTCAACAAATTGAAGGAGCTGATCGTTGACTACAGGAGACCACAGAGAGAGCATGCACCCATATCCACAGGGCCGCAGTGGAAAGGGGCAAAAGCTTAAAGTTCCTTGGCGAGCATATCAATGACAACCTGAAATTATCTCTTCACACAGACATCGTGGTGAAGAAGGCGGAACAGCGCCTCTTCAACATCAAGAGGCTGAAAAAATTGGCGTGGCCCCTAAGACCTTCACAAACTTCTACAGATGCACCATTGAGTGCATTCTGTCGGGCTGTATCACCGCCTGGTACGGCAATTGCTGCTTCCGCAACCGCAGGGCGCTCCAGAGCCCAACGCATAACTGGGGGCACACTGCCTGCCCTCCAGGACATCTACAGTACCTGGTGTCACAGGAAGGCCAAGAAGATCATCAAGGACCTCAGAAAACCGAGCCACAGCCTGTTCACCCTCTACCATCTAGAAGGTGGAGACAGTACAGGTGTATCAAAGCTGGGACCGAGAGACTGAGAAACAGCTTCTATCTCCAGTCCATCAGACTGTTAAACAGTCACCACTAGCCGGGCTCCACCCTGTACCCTGCCCGGAACCTTAGTCACTGTTCTAGAAGGCTACCACCTGATACTCTACCCTGCACCTTATAGACTGGTGCCCTATGTACATAGAGTCATTGAACAATGGTCACTTTAGTAATGTTTACATACTGTTTCACCCACTTGTATATACTGTATTATAGTCATGGTTCATCCTATATACACTACATGACCAAAAGTATGTGGACACCTGTTCATCGAAAATCTCATTCCAAAATTATGGGCATTAATATGGAGTTGGTCCCCTCTTTGCCTCTATAACACTCTTCTGGGAAGGCTTTCCACTAGATGTTTGAACATTGATGCGGGGACTTCCATTCAGCAACAAGAGCAATAGTGAAGTCGGGCACTGAGGCCTGGCTCACAGTCAGCGTTCCAATTAATTCCAAAGGTGTTTGATGGGGTTAAGGTCAGGGCTCTTTGCAGGCCAGTCAAATTCATTTTCAATGACAGCCTAGGAACAGTGGGTTAACTGCCTTGTTCAGGGGCGGAATGACAGATTTTGTATCTTGGGGATACTTTTCCAACACTCTAACCACTAGGCTACGCTGCCACCCCCATTATTCCTCCTCCACCAAACTTTAAAGTTCGCACTATGCATTGGGGCAGGGTACGTTCTCCTGGCATCCGCCAAACCCAGATTTATCTGTTGGACTGCCAGATGGTGAAGCGATTAGATTTGATTTACATACAAAATTCCCTATTCTCGCGAAGTGAGATTTATTCAAATAATTTCGACAAAATATCACTATGAGACATTCTCCAGCACTATTAGTTTGAAGACCATGCACTGCATACACCTTCTTCATGCTCTGATAAGAAGCTAATGGTATGTTTCTTACTGTTAGTCGACTTGTGGATTTGCTATTTTTTCCCCCAATTTGCACAAAATACCAATACACCTATGTAAATTCTAAAGTTTCCATAAAAGCGTATGAGATCAGGGCATCCCGGGTGGCGCAGTGGTTAAGGGCGCTGTACTGCAGCGCCAGCTGTGCCACCAGAGACTCTGGGTTTGCGTGTATCGGAGGACGCATGACTTTCAACCTTTGTCTCTCCCAAGCCCATACGGGAGTTGTAGCAATGAGACAAGATAGTAGCTACTAAAACAATTGGATACCATGAAATTGGGGAGAAAACAATAATTCAGGGAGGAATGTTTTTATGCCCTTTCTTGCTTTATTTTCAAGAATGGCAGCCATGTTTGAAGTAACATTCTTCAAGGTGGCATCTCTGCTGTTTAACCTCCAAATTCAATAATGAAAAACTCTCCTTCACCCTTGCAACAGAACAATAAGCAAAGGAAAAAGTGCAAGAGAGGACAGGATCTTTGAGCTACATTTTCTTTGCAAAGCCTACTTAAAGTTAATTGAAATATTGTACTGTCTTGCTTGTGAAACAAAACCGAAAGAACATTGTAAAAAAACACCCACAAATCTTGTTGCTTAAAATTCTTAGTATTAAGTATCTAGTTATACAGCTTTTTTTTTTTTTACTCAACTTTTCGGTCAACATGTTAGCTGAATTTGATATTTTTTGTTGGACCTAACTTAGCTCCAACACGAGAAAACGTAGGTAAAAATTCAGTCAACTTAAAATGATGTGTTTGCCCAAGTTGTCTCATATGTTCATTCAACTAGAAATTATTATTTTTGGCATCTTACCTAAAAAAAAAGACGGTGGAGCTAATTACAAACACACGGCTTCTAACACAAAATGTTTTCAACTTACATATTTGACACATATGATTGCAATGTGCATGTTCATTTATACAGTCAGCTCGATGGAGACCTAGCTAATCATTCTGGTGGTTTTTAAGTTCAAAATCTCAAAATGAGCTAAAATTGCATTGAAACCTCAGGAAAGGCACCAGGGTATTCATGCAGTTCTTTACATCTATTCACAGTCATTAAAATCCTTGACACCCGCGGCCTTCCAAGACATGACATGAAAGGCACCCACCCTGACACCCTCTCCCTCACTGCTAGCTGCCAGGCAGGCGAATAGTGTGTACTGGACTGTCCACTGAAACGTAATTACCACTTAAACTTAATATTCAGCATCTCCGGCACCACCCCAGCATCAACATATATGAAAATGGCGCGTTTCTACGTTTTGTAGTAAAAAGATAGAGAAATGACATCATCAACCAATTAATGGACAATTGGTAGGCAATTAGTATGCAATGCTTACTCACAATTGGTCAAAATCACAAGACATACACCGATTATGTCAATGGAAACACTTAACATCCTCTATATTTTTCACTGCAAAACATAGAAAAGCACAATTTTCACGTTATGTTGATGTTGGAGTGGTGGTAGAGGTGAAAAATTGTGAAGTTTCCCTTTAATACTTTTTACCCAGACTTTTACACATCTTGGACATTTACTTTTGTAGTCGTAATGGGCCTTGAGGATGCGTCTCCCACGTCTGTGGGACTGCTGTGTGCATACAGAATAAATTAATGGACATGGGGTTAAGCTGTGACTTCTAAAACGCTGTAACAGAGAGGCTTACCCTGAAGGACAGACAAATGGACTTCAATTAAGGGTAGAGGTATGCTTAAATGCATGTTCCTTCTGGTTACTGGCCCAACGCTCTAACTACTAGGCTACCTTCTGTCCCAAATTGGAAGAATTGTAAATCCATTGTAAAAGGCTATGGAGTTTTTGCATTGCGTATTATTCGGATGAAATATGTCCATATTGGTATTTAAGTATTACCTATCAGTTGTAACTGTGGATGCTATATGGGTCTATGGCTGAGATAGTGCTGAGCAGTGTCATTTTGTCAGATGTAATGGAAATATTCCGCCATCACAAGCTATCACATGTCTATCTTGGCTACACTGCTATTTACATTTGGTGAAAATATTTGTCACTAGCTAGGTTTCCATTCAATTGGCGACAGATTTTCATGTGAATATAAAAAAAATCTTCATACAAAAAATATGCACATTTTCCCACCAGATGTGTGTTTCCATCTAACAGACTATTTAGAGGATAAATGTTGTGTGTTATGACATAGTGCACATAAAATCACTTTTGCTTTCCATGTATAAAAAAAACACAGGTTCAATGTGTTTCCATTTCATTTTCAACTCTACCAATGGTTTTGTCATAGAAACTGTTGCGTAAATAGCATACTTGTCCAACCTGGTTTTGGTGCATGCTCTATAGACAACAGTTCACTGTCAAATGGGAAAGGGTAGTTTATATGATGAAATATGGATAAAAGCAAGATCGTAAAAAATATATATTTATGTGGAAATTTGCATGAAGCTCATCACCGTGCACATAAACACCATAAATGATGAAATTCTGAAATAAGTTTTGAAGTTCATCATAACTTTTCCAACTGCCTATAAACTCTGCATGCTTTTCCATGTTGTGGTGGTAGTAGGCTACAACGAATTCATTGCATGACTCGAAGTTTACTGCAACATGATGTTTTTTTTAATCAATATTTGTGCATAAAAGCATTTCCTCTGCAATTGTTGCATTATCTAGCGACAAATTGTGAATTTTATATTTATATATATATATATATATATTTGACTCTTCAGGAAACTAGACGTATGTCACAGATCACTACTTCACAGGAGAGCCATTTGAATGTAAACTTTTTTTTAAATAAAAATGCGTTTTTTTAGCAGAAATGCCTTCTGGAACATGTGAACTTTCATATGCTTAAATTACAAACTTGTATGCCATCTGTAAATATTAATACAATTGTTAGATTATGAGCCGAGTTGGTTTAACCACAGAAAAAGACAGAAACCTTCCCACTAGACATGATTGGCTGAGATAATGAGTGGGCTGGACATGCCGAGAGATTGAGTTTTGAAATCAGTGGAATTAGAGTATGATAGCTAAGGAGATGGAGAAAGCCCCTGTATCCGGATTGCATCTTCAAACTAAGGGCAACAATGGCATCCCTGACAAAGGGAGAAGCGTCCATCCACAGAAATAGGTAAGATAGTCTACATTTTCAGATATGACATGTTTCTAATTTTATCAGAAAGTTGTTTTCATTACAAATTAGTGTACTGTTAGCTAGCTAACTAATGTTAGTTCTAGTTAACGTTACGTGTATGATCTGTGTAGTAATATTATTTTATCTAAGAGCCATTTGCTTTGCTAGTTATAGCCTAATGTTAGCTAGCTAACATTGAACCTGTTGGGTTAGCTACCTGCAGATTCATGCTAGGTAATAACATCATGAGTTGGGATTATGGTTCATTGTTTAGCTAGCTAGCTACAGGTCTTCACAAAAGATTCCACTATACAAGTATCCATTTCAATAGAATGTTCATGATGTCAATGCAACAACTGTTGACAGACGTAACTGGTAAATTTGCTCTGGCTATCTACTCTGATCTCAGAGCACTCTCTTCTGAGTGTGCCAGAGCTCAGAATAACTGACGAATGTACGAATGCTCAACACTCGTTCAATATGGCCGGTGTCAGTAAACGTTGGCAAAAAAGCCTAATTAAATTGTTGCCAGCAGCACAGTTGCAGTCACCAACACTCTGGATAACATAAAAACAGCCTAACCAGCTCTGTTAGGGCGAGTAAAAAGGTCAGAGTTAGCTGTTCTCTCATTTGTGTCTGGAATTAGCTAGAAACATAGCCAACGTTAGCCAGTTAGCTTGGGTGCTTGACTGCTGTAGTTAGGACAGAACACTCAGATCAATCTTACTCCACTTTTCCAACAGTCTTGAATGTATGTTATCATATGTTATCACATATGCTGATAACTTGTTGGCTGCTTTTCCTTCACTCTGTGGTCCGACTCATCCCAAGCCATCTCAATTAGGTTGAGGTCAGGTGATTATGGAGGGCAGGTCATCTGATGCAGCACACTATCATTCTCCTTCTTTGTCGAATAGCCCTTAAACAGCCTGGGGGTGTGCTGGGTCATTTTCCTGTTAAAAAACAAATGATAGTCCCACCAAGCACAAACCAGATGGGATGGCGTATCGCTGCAGAATGCTGTGGTAGTCATGCTGGTTAAGTGTGCCTTGAATTCTAAATAAATCACAGACAGTGTCACCAGCAAAGCACCCTTACACCATCACACATCCTACTTCATGCTTCAACGGTGGGAACCACACATGCGGAGATCATCCGTTCACCTACTCTGAGTCTCACAAAGACACGGTGGTTGGAACCAAAAATCTCACATTTTGACTCATCGGACCAATGGACAGATTTCCACCAGCCTAATTGCTTGTGTTTCTTTGCCCATGCAAGCCTCTTCATATTATTGGTGTCCTTTAGTAATGGTTTCTATGCAGCAATTTGACCACAAAGGTTTTATTCACGCAGTCTCCTCTGAAGTGTTGATGTTGAGATGTGTCTTTTACTTGAACTCTGTGAAGCATTTATTTGGGCTGCAATTTCTGAGGCTCGTAACTCTAATGAACTTATCCTCTGCAGCAGTGGTAACTCTGGGTCTTCCTTTCCCGTGGCGGTCCTCATGAGAGACAGTTTAATCATAGCCCTTGATGTTTTTTTCCGACTGCACTTGAAAAGAATTCCCGGATTGACTGAACCTCAGGTGTTAAAGTGATAATGGACTGTCGTTTCTCTTTGCTTATTTGAGCTGTTCTTGCCATAATATGGACTTGGTCTTTTACAAAATAGGGCTATATTCTGTACACCACCCCTATCTTGTCACAACATAACTGATTGGCTCAAACACATTAAGAAGGAAAGAAATTCCACAAATTAACTTTTAACAAGGCACACCTGTTAATTGAAATACATTCCGAGTGACTACCTCATGAAGCTGGTTGAGAGAATGCCAAGAGTGTGAAAAGCTGTCATCAAGGCAAAAGGTGGCTACTTTGAAGAATCTCTAATCTGAAATATATATATACTTTTTTGGTTACTACATGATTCCATATGTGTTATTTCATAGTGTTGATGTCTTCATTATTATTCTACAACGTAGAAAATAGTAAAAATAAAGAAAAAGTCTTGAATGAGTAGGTGTCCAACCTTTAACTGGTACTGTATATACACATCTTTTAAAATATATTTGGCTTCATTATTTTCCACTACCCATACCAGCCATCCCCTAATTGGAGTAAACTAATGAACAACAACACACAGGCCTCTACTTCCAGTTTATACATACTTATTACATTTTACAGACAAAATCTATTTTACAATAGTTATCTTTTTTTTTGTTTTTACTCCGATCCTTCTGCTACCCTCAACCCCTCCTATCTATTTCTTAAGACCATCCAGTTCTATTTGCCATATAATTTTAACCTTTATACATTTTACGGACACAGTATACTCTTCATTAGTCATCTTATTGTTATTAGTCCCACCCTCAACCCCTCCCATCTATCTCTTAACATCCTCCATCTTGGATTTCTATTTGCTGTATATTTTTCAACTGCGCTGTGAGGTTTCACAAAAATTCCGAACCTTTCTATTCTCATAGTTTATACAGATTTTAAATGAAGGATTTTTGCTAAAAGTATTATCAACATTGACATTTTAATTAATCCGCATGAAATGGTAGCCTATGTCACTCTGGTTGTTGGAGCTATCTGTTGTATGGTGAATTTGGGCTTAATAAAGGTTTATTTCTCAGTTAATCTGGCTTTGGTAAAAGCCTGTGCACCGACCTCACCACACGTCACTGCACCGGTATGGAAGTCATAGGCCACCAGACTTTTAGCTCCACCTTTGGAACACTATGGACTATCAACGCAGTTCCAATTGCTTCTGAAAGATTAGACACAAAGTGGTATAGAGAAATTGACTGGAATCTCAATACAGTCTCTTCAGAAAGTATACACACCCCTTTATTTTTACCACATTTGTTGTGTTTTAGCCTGAATTTAGCCTGTTTTGTCACTGACCTACACACAATACTCCATAATGTAAAAGTGAAAATATGTTTTTTATTTTTTTTATTTTTTTTATTTTTACAAATGTGGCAAAGAAGTTAACGCTTTGTATTCCAGATATAAAGTTATGTTTGGGGAAAATCCAGCACAACACATCACTGAGTAGCCTACCACACTTCATATTTTCAAGCATGGTGGTGGCTGCATCATGTTATGGGTATGCCTGTCATCGGCAAGGACTACCGAATAGAGCTAAGTGCAGGCAAAATCCTAGAGGAAAACCTGGTTCACTGGGAGATGAGAGGAAGGAAACCACACAGAGATTTTACCCATAATCCCAATGGTGACTTTAAAACAGTTACAGAGTTTAAAGGCTGTGATGGGAGAAAACTGAGGATGGATCAGCACCATTTTAGTTACTCAGTGGAAACGTGTTCTCTGTAGTGATGAAACACTCTTCGCTATCTGGCAGCCCAACAGACAAATCTGGGTTTGGTGGATGTCAGGAGAAAGCTACCTGCTCCAATGCATAGTGCCTACTATAAGGTTTGGAGGAAGAATATGCTGTTTATCATGGTTTGGGCTAGGCCCCTTAGTTCCAGTGAAGGGAAATCTTAACGAAAATGCATACAATGACATTCTAGACAATTCTGTGCTTCCAACTTTGTGGAAACAGTTTGGGGAAGGCCCTTTCCTGTTTCAGCATGACAACACCATTGAACACCTTTGGGATTAATTGGAATGCGTACTGAGAACCAACCACACTAATGCTCTTGTGGCTGAATGGAAGTAAGTCCCCACAGCAATGTTCCAAGTGGAAAAGCCTACCAAGAAGAGTGGAGGTTGTTATAGCAGCGAAGGAGGGACTACCGCAATATTAATGCCCATGATTTTGGAATGAGATGTTTGGCGATCACCTGTCCACATACTGTTTGTCCTTTAGCGTTATATATATATATATATATATATATATATATATATATATATATATATATATATATATATATATATATATATATATATATATATATATATATATATATATATCCCATTACAGAGCATATTATGGAGATTGTTGACAAAAAACTCAATCCATTTGAATCCCACTTTGTAACACAACAAAATGAGGAAAAAGTCAGGGGGTGGGAATACTTTCTGAAGGCATACTTTGTTTTATTTTTCATATTTTTTTATGATTTTTTTTTTTTACAAATGTTAAAATGTTTATTCCAATTTGACATTACAGAGTATTTGTAACACAAACAAATTTGTAATAAGTCAAGGGTGTGAATAGTCTTAGGTGGCTCCATATCTAAGGATGCGGGAACAGGCATACCAATCTATATCTTTTCAGGGTATGTACTGTACATCTACCTCTGTGCCAAATTTGGTGTTTTTATCACAAACTTTAGCTTTATTTACTGCTGATTCCACATTTCAGTTGATCCGTGCACCACTAGTATACAAAATATATATAATATTTAATTCATTCATATTAACATGGAAATCATTGTAAATTGTGTTTTATGTTGGTAACTAGTTGCTTGACAAATCCCAACATTTCAGAAGGATCAAAAAATGATTTATTTTTACACCTTGCGGTCAAAATGTACCCCTGTTTTTGCTTTTAGAGTTAATCTGCATGTTATCTCCTCTCCAGAAACTCAAAAGACCACTCCAGATCAGGCGGCTCATTCCCATTGAAACTGACACATACTTCTCCAAGTTTAATCCCCATTACCTTTCACCTCACTGCACACAGGACGCAATTTACCAGGACAGGCCAAAAGGCATTCTGGGATTTGTTTGGTTTAGTCATTAACGAAACACATTGCTAAATCCTAAACTGGACACATAACCGGCTAGCCAAAAAATAATATTACCACACAATTGTTTTATGTGATTAGGTGGGAATTTGAGCTTGTCATTTTTATGAAACTACAGTACAAATGCCGTTTGTTTAACCCTTTAACAGCAAATTAACCCCTGTTAAGGCCAGCTTGTCAGGTCAGCACAATAGAAGAAAAGGCTTGACATTATAAGCACATCACAGCTTAGTGCCAAGAGGTGCCCTCTCCCACAGATCATGTGTGTATGAAGTCTATGGCTGGGGAGATGGCAAGATTAAAGACCATGTTCTGAGATGTCAAATATCTATAAACACTAGTAGGACACATAAATCTATGTCCCCCCCCCCCCCCCAATGAAAGCCTGTGGCTGCATCAGGGGATCAGTTGTAATGAAAAAAAAGAGGAATGAATGTGGGAAAGATAATCTCCTGATAACGATCATTGGCCCAATAGAACTCAACTATTCACATAGATGACCCCTACAACTGTTTGTTTATACAAAGGCTTTATTAGTTAGCAATTAGGCTACTGCGTTCTGTTTGAATCATAACCTGTCCCTCCATGAACCCTCAGTGTATGGAAGGAATCAACATCAGCATAATTGTTGAGCTCCTTACCATATAGGCCTGGAGGTCGACTCAAAGCAAGGTTAATTTCGCTGTATGGGATAAGTGCAGGTACACAGGAAGCACGTTTTATCCCTCAGGGCTGGAACAAAGGAGCACTTCTGATGGGTTATGTAGTCCACTGGAAATAAATAGGCTTATGGGACATTAGATCAATGTGCGTATATTAGAGTTAGTTCCAAGGCATATTTGCCTCGCCATAATTCCACTAATGCCTTCAGCAGTGCCAGGAACTGGGGTCAAAATGTTAACACAGCACTTCTCATGTGGTTGGCATCACTTGCAGGTAGATAATTGCAGCACTAACCATTGTTTGAGATGGCGTTATCGGGTTAGATTAAAGGGAAATTTCTACTTTTCAAAATCATTCGCATTATCTCCAGCACAATACCTGTGTCTACGTACAGTATGTGAAAATGGCACATTTCTAAAATGTCTGCCTGATGACATCATCACAAGTTCAAACATTGTAAAAACAGTGTTTTTCAAATACTATGGCATTTGCGGTGATGTGAGGAGGAAGACAGTACCCTGCACCTGGCTAGAAGCTCGTTACAGGTTTCCGAAAAAACACAATTATTTCACTTTTAATGTGATGTCACAGAGAAGTGTTTTTTTTAGGACATTATCTTTTTAACCACAGATAATAGAAACACACTGATAACGTAGACACTGGTTTGGTGCTGGAGATAATGCATTTGAGGTTGTAAATGGGCTAAATTGCCCATTAAGGTTTATCTGTGTTGGAAGCAAACCCTGTATATTTCCTATACTAATCTAATTGCGATTTGAGACTTGGGGCCACAAGAGGAGCTTTTGATTAGGATTGGTAGCATCAAGCATCTGAACTTCAACAGCTTGCCCAACACATCCCATTCAAATGGACCCTGTAGGCTTTGTGGTTCAGCTCATACTTGAAATAACCCTGCTTAGTTGGGGAAAGGTACTCAACGACAGGCCTAATTCCTCTCAAATACAGGAATCGCGTGAGAAACGAGGAAAGCACACTCAAGATAACATGGAAAAAAAATGCAGCTAACTTGAAAGTACACTACCCCCAAGGTCAAAGCACTTCTGTCATATTAGCTTGGACACGAGGTCCATATTTTTCAATAAATCATGCTACGAAGCCATTGCTGAGAGTGTAGGCTATTAGGCGGCTGTGCATGATGTCTGTTTCCTCCAATGGGATTAATGAGGATGTTGATAATACATAATAAGTTAGTGCTATTTTTATAGGTCTTGTGAAACATATATGGTTGAGGCTACATTAAAGTTATAGGGTTTTACATGTGATAACTATTTCCACATTTGTTTTGTTTTTCGATAAGGAGCAAGCCTACAGCTGTTAAAATATATACATGTTTTACTATTAAATTAGAATAATGCAACTTTATGCCATGAAATGTGATTAAACTGGTTTTTAAAGAGTTTCCTCTGAAATGACAGATTCATTGAATAGGCCTAACAGTTATTGGGCTGCAATATAATATCCAAACTATGGCACATCATTTGGCCCGAATAAGTATTTCTGCCATGTCTGGATATTTGCATATTGCAATATTATGATTTGATGGGCAACACTGTCCCAAAATCGGTTGGTATTTATTTTTTATTAGTCCACTGTTGATACAGTCCCAACACATTCTGCATGTCAGCAGTCTAGTTTTCATGGTGATGTGTCTGGTGACACTTGGCTTCTTTAAAGTCCAATATCTTATAAACCTGACTGCTGTCATGCAAAAGACCTTGGCACTGTATAATCAGTGGACAAATGTAAAAAGTACCAAAAGTCCGTTTTTGAGTGAAGTTTTTCTTTAACTAAGTTAAGCCTACTCCTGAGATGTTTCACTGGGTGCCCCGCTTGTGTGGATATCGTTTGACGATCAGCCGCTTCATTTTACTCAGCTAATAAAGGGTAATTATTGATCAAGTATGGTGGGATCATTTGTTGCATTTGTAGTGTGGCCCGTAATTTAAAATCAAGTGATATCAAATGATATTGGGTTGCTTAAATATTCAAACAGCCTGATACTATTATACATTAAAGACTATCATAGTTTTCTTAAATAAGATTGCAAAAGTATTTGACACTTCCTCTTACAGTTGCAAGCATTGCTTGTGGTTTGGTTAAAGTTATAAACCCCAACTGAACCATTAATTAGGGTTTTAAAACAACTCAGTATATGGACATATACTGTATCTGGTGGACACATTCATTGTTTTAAGTTCATGTACTGTTAATACAAAAATGGAGGCTATTAGCATCAACAACAACAACAACAATAATAATAATAATATCTACTTATTAGTAGCAGCAGTTGTATTATCATTATTGAAATATAAGTAACATGTCAACATCTCCATGCTCTCTCTCTCTCTCTCTCTCTCTCTCTCTCTCTCTCTCTCTCTCTCTCTCTCTCTCTCTCTCTCTTTTTCTTCTTTCTCTCTCTCCAACAAACAATTATTTTATATTAAAAAGCCGAACAAAGATGTCATCCTGTAGCCTACTTCCTTTTTTTCAATCAATTTGGGACAATCTATTGATTCTCCCTACGGAGTCTACACTCAACGGAGGAGCATCTGATATGATTAAACATACATGGGCAAGGAGCAGGCCAAGATAACCAGAAGCGACATGAAAGATGAGAGTCCACTTTTAATGTGTGCCTGGAGGACACCCGAATGCCTGGGAAAGTCGTGTTTTCCCTGTGCTTGTCACGCGAGTCCTTTTTACTCCTGCCTCCACCGCCCTCGGTATCTTACCGCAACTCTGACCCGAATCTCTCTCTTTTGACAAGGTGATTTTTTTTATCGCTACCGAATCCATTCAAGGATAGCAACGACAACTGCCCTCGATTTGAGCACATTTAAAGTGCTTTTTATTAATTCATAATAGACTGCCAAGAGCGGAAGTTGGTTTTAGCCTATATAGGCTGTAACGAGGAGCCCTGAGTAGGCCTAGCATGAAACTATGAGTAAACGCACGAATTAAAGGATACGAATAAGGATATTACTATGACATGCCCAAACGTATAGAAAACAATGAATGCATTTGTATTGTATAAGCTGCGGGTCGAAATATCTTTAAAACTAGTGAAATAGCTATGGGATACTGCAGATATAAACATGTTTGCATTTGCAATCTCAGGTGATTTAACAGTGACTTGGCTGGCCACATGTGAGTTTATCATACAAACTGGAGTAGAAAGTAGTAAAAATATGTTAGGAAAGAGAATGAAAACGATTGGGAACTTTAATTTATGGACTAAAGTTTGAGTGAACTTTATTCAAGGTTATGCCTACTTTAGCGACCAGTCCGAAGCGCTTGTTGTATAGTACAGGCTACTCTAAGATTAGTAATTGGGGGCAAATGAATGCACACATATATATAATGGCCCGCATAGGCATTCAATAGGCTATATCCCTGTATTATACAGATTATATTTATGCACATAATTACACATGCATTACAATGTGATGTCTTCATTTGAAATGTTGGACATGAAAAATATTATATGAGGCTGCATGACATCTTTTGCAAAGTAAAGGTGGAACTCCAGCCTCCCAACCGAAAGAATGAGTTCCAACAGTAGGCCTGCATCAATACTCGACCACTAAACACTTCAGCACTTTTAGGATGGTAGAACCCCTGTATCTGGGATGTTAATATTTTCAGCCTATTCCTGATAATACTACTAATAATAGTAATATTCATACTTTCCGTAATCTAAAAATAATATCATCTCAACACAGTTAAATGCAAAAACTAAAGGCCCATGGAAGTACAAGTTCTGATGGTGAACTGTCCTAACATACCTCTGATTTGTCTGATTTGTCGGGGTTAATTCACAATAGCCTACAAAGAGAAGTATGTTTTGTGTACAGTTCCAGAAAGGAAATAGCCCATGTTGCCCCAATAACTGGGTGCAGAGGGGAAACATTGATCCATGACGTTCTGGTTCAAAGATAGTGTACCCAAGACAGAACAAGAGAAAGATAGAGACAAAACAATTACGTGTCTTCCAATTTTTCGTTGTTATTTAACCGGTTTTAACAGCAAACGTTGAAATGGAACTGTCTCTAGCGCTATTACCGCAAAAGATCTCGAAGAATTATAGACTAAGGCATAACACAATTATTGAGTTTACACAACATAAAAATATGCAAACAATTTTGGAGCGCTCAAATTCAAACAAAGTGTCAATTTGTGAACGAAAATGTGGGCTATTCAATTAATTTGATATGATTCTTAGGCTTACACACGTCTAATTTAACATTGTATATTTGGCCTAGCCTACAAGTCGGCTCATACAAGCAGACGTAGACAACATATTACGTTAATATATATTCGGAATTTAGGTAGTATAGACCTACTGAGTGGTTTGATCCACGCAAAGGCCTAAACCGATATACTTACACCCTATTCTCACCGATCATTAATACATTAAAATAGTGATTAACTTACCTCGTTATGTGCCAAATAAATTGTTGCAATAGCCTAATTTCCTTGTTGCCTATTTCTCCCATACGTCTAACTTAAAATGAGTGAGTTGGCCTAGAGAATAAAGCTAGGTCGCTGGCTATGAGGGGTGGAAGTCAAAACATAGGGCCGAGAAGATGCAAATAGGTAATTTATTAATTACAGAACTGGTTCTTATTTTTTGAAACTGAGAGGCTTTAGGGGGAACTCAGATGTCAGCACTGATTTTCTTGCTCACCTGAGCGATTTATTTTTTCGACCAGGCAAGCGCGTTTCATGCTGCTTGATCAAAAACAACGGTGTCATCCCCACTTACTTTGACACTGGAACAAAGGGAAACCGAAAATTGTTTCCGAAAGCCTCTTTTCAAAGTAAAGGGCATGCACTCTAATGAACTAAAAGTAAGGGCCTATTCCAACAGGATGCTGAACTAGAATCACCACATTACTGGGATTCAATGTGCTAATGGCGTCGATTTTGCCTACATTTTTTTATCTTATATTTTAAGGGAATATTTTCATTATATTTCGAGTATAGTGTTGAACTTCATTCAACGAACTTACGTGTGTAGCTTAATATTGGGGTCAATTCCCTACATGGCATTAGACCGAGCTAAGAAATGTGCTCTCTATGCCATGTGTTTGTAATGAAGCCTACAGTCATAGCACTATTGTGGCAAATTCATGCTGGACTTGGGAGACGTAAGCCAAAAGTCGCAGAGCACTCTCCAATTTGACCCTTAAAAAGTTCACCGTTTCCAATTAATAAAGTCCAACAGGGATAGGGTAAAATGCTTTAATGGCGCTGTAAATCTCAATCATGCATAGAAATGAGTATAAGTAGCGTACATCCTCTTTTCATTAAATGGTTAAGTAACGTGAAGGCAAAGATACTGAGGGACACTGACAGGATATACAGTGTCTCATTTTCAAGTGCTTATTTAAAACATGTTGCAGTAATGTTGTAATATTTGATTGCAGGATGATCCTGAGCAGTCTGTGGACAGCAGGTGTCAAAAGTTAAGATGCTGCAGATTAAAAGGTTGGCTTGTTGTTATTACATGAGTTGCCGTTGGTCAAAGGATGTGTAACCCAGCTTTCCTGTATCAAAAGCCCAACAACACACATGGATGTTGTCACGACACCATCTGGATAGACCTATATCCACAAATGGCTGGGAATCATAAGGAGGATCTGTTCATTGTTAACAGTGTCTCCGTGTCCTCACTGTTAAACGAGTCACCCTGATACACTCATCTGGAGCCCATTGAGAATACACATAATTTGCAAGAAAGTGCAATAAGGCCAATGTCATGTCTAACTCTGCTGTTAATCCATTATGGCTCAAAGCCCAGGAGCTACAGTATACTGTTGGCACAGAGCTATAGCTAGATCTCAGAGACCAGTAGAGGTCCCAGTAGTGAGAATGACTGTAGTGAGAATGAAATAATGTAATTCTTTAGTCAGAAGAGGGCAGCAATGTAGCCTCTACTACCATTTTGCATAGAGCATGTCTTTATGGTGGCCACAAAATCTATCTAGTCCTCAGTGGTGTAAACTACTTAAGTAAAAAAAATAATTTAAAGTACTACTTAAGTAGTTTTTTGAGGTATCTGTACTTTAGTTTGCTATTTATATTTTGGCCAACTTTTGCTTCGCTACATTCTTAAAGAAAATAATGTACTTTTTACTCAATACATTTTCCCTGACACTCAAAAGTACTCGTTACATTTTGACACGAAAATGATCCAATTCACACACTTATGAAGAGAACATCCCTGGATATCCCTACTGCCTCTGATCTGACAGATTCACTAAACATATATGCTTTGTTTGTAAATGATGTCTGAGTGTTGGAGTGTGCTCCTGTTTATCTATCAATTTAAAAAAAGATTAAAAAATTGTGCTTTCGGGTTTGCTTAATATAAGGAATTGTAAATGGTTTATACTTTTACCTTTGATACTTTAGTACATGTTAGCAATTCCATTTACTTTTGATACTTAAGTATATTTAAAAACCAAAGACATTTAGACTTTTACTCAAGTAGTATTTTGCTGGGTGACGTTCACTTTTACTACTCATTTTCTATGAAGGTATCTTTACTTTTACTCAAGTATGACAACTGAGCACCTTTTCCACCACTGCTAGTCCTTCAGGGTGTCCAGGCATTTGATCCAGCCCAGAACATACACACCCTGATCAAGCTAATCATGTTTTTGATTATGAAATTAATCAGGATTGTTGGTGTTTGGTTGGAACAAAGGCCTGAAAACCCTAACTCTCAGGTGACCACTTCTCATGTGGTAAGGCACCATCTTATGTCCTAGTGTTGTTTCTGCCAGTACAAGACAATAGGCTATTAGTGTATACACATGTTATGCTTCCAAAATATATTTATTTATGTCAGTACCATAGGCAGGTACAGTGTAATTTGACATTGTTACATAATAATTATAACAAATCAGTGTGACCAGTGCTGTACTGTACCTGTGTAACTACCATAGATATCAGTGACACGTATTGTTAAGTGGGGGCCTCACAACACTACTCTACTGTAAATCATTTTAGTTTGTCCAGCAAGAGGGCTTTCATGCCCAATTACAAAGACAGAGTGAACTAATTTTACTAGGCCTGTTTACAATGTCTATCTTCTGCCACTGGGTGGCAGTATTGCACTATTACAAATCATGTAGAATTCATTTCATCATTCAACGGCTTTCAAACTATAGGGGATTGCATAATGACTACAGTATGTCCATAGCATACTATGGAACAGATGTACTGTCTACCCAAGTAAATATAATAGGTAAAATATTGAATGATAAAAGTTTATAAGGAAGGACAACTATGTTGTACAAGATAGAAATACAGTAAGTAGTGGCACAGACGAATACAGGAAACGAGACGTGATCACCAACGGCTTTTAGATAAACAGCTACAATATGATGCTAGCTCTGTGCCATCTCATTATGTTGATATTTCATTTCCCTACAGACCTGGCATTGGTATAATCTCAGCAGCCACCAGTGAGAAGCTCATTAATAGATAATTCACTTGAGGGAATTGTTTAGGGCTTATTTATCAACAAAGCATTTTGGAACTGCATGGGAACAGAATTATATTATCATACACTAACAATCAAAAGTTTTAGAAAACCTACTCGTTCATGGGTTTTTCTTTATTTGTATTATTTTCTACATTGTAGAATTATAGTGAAGACATCAAAACTATGAAATAACACATGGAATCAGGTAGTAAACAAAAAAGTATTAAACAAATCTAAATTGATTTTATATTTGAAATTCTTCAAATAGCCACCCTTTGCCTTGATGACAGCTTTGCACACTCTTGGCATTCTCTCAACCAGCTTCACCTAGAATGCTTTTCCAACAGTCTTGAAGGAGTTCCCACATATGCGGAGCACTTTTTGGCTGCTTTTCCATCCCAAACCATCTCAATTTGGTTGAGGTCGGGTGATTGTGGAGGCCAGGTCATCTGATGCAGCACTCCATCACTCTCCTTGGTAAAATAGCCCTTACACAGACTGGATGATAGTTCCATTAAGCCCAAACCAGATGGGATGGCGTATTGCTGCAGAATGCTGTGGTAGCCATGCTGGTTAAGTGTGTCTTGAATTCTAAATAAATCACAGACAGTGTCACCAGCAAAGCACCCCCACACCATAACACCTCCTCCGCCATGCTTTAAGGTGGGAAATACACATGCAGAGATCATCCGTTCACCCACAATGCGTCTCACAAACACACAGCGGTTGGAACCAAAAATCTCAGATTTGGACTCCAGACCAAAGCACAAATTTCCAACAGTCTAATTTCCATTTCTGGTGTTTCTTGGCCTAAGCAAGTCTCTTCTTATTATTGAAGTCCTTCATTAGTGGTTTCTTTGCAGCAATTTGACCATGAAGCCCTGATTCACACAGTCTCGTCCGAACAGTTGATGTTGAGATGGGTCTGTTACTTGAACTCTGTGAAGCATTTATTTGGGCTGCAATTTCTGAGTCTGGTAACTCTAATGAACTTATCCTCTGCAGCAGAGGTAACTCTGGGTATTCCATTCCTGTGGTGGTCCTCATGAGAGTCAGTTTCATCATAGCGCTTGATGGTTTTGCAACTTCACTTGAAGAAACTTTCAAAGTTCTTGAAATTTTCCACATTGACTGACCTTCATGTCTTAAAGTATTGACAGACTTTTCTCTTTGTTTATTTGAGCTGTTCTTGCCATAATATGGACTTGGTCTTTTACCAAATAGGGCTATCTTATGTATACCCCCCTACCTTGTCAAAACACAACTGATTGGCTAAAACACATTAAGAAGGAGCGAAATTCCACAAATTAACTTTTAAGAAGGCACAGCGGTTAATTGATATGCATTCCGGGTGACTACCTCATGAAGATGGTTGAGAGAATGCCAAGAGTGTGCAAAGTTGTCATCAAGGCAAAGGGTAGCTATTGGAAGAATCTCAAATATAAAATATATTGAAAAAATATTTTGATTAGTTAAACACTGTTTTGGTTACTACATGATTCCATATGTGTTATGTCATAGTTTTGATGTCTTCACTATTATTCTACAATGTAGGAAATAGTAAAAATTAAGGAAATCCTCTGAATGAGTAGGTCTTCTGAAACTCTTGACCGGTACTGTGTGTCGCCAAGATAATCACTGAATATTTATTTGCTGAAAATGTATTATGTTGCAGCAACATTTTGAAATGATATTTGCAGAAAAGCAGGACTGGTGGGGGAGAGAGAGACTCAGATGCATGTAATCAAGATATATTTACGCAAATAACACTGGTATAATTGCTATAATCTAGAGATATGGTTTTCCATCTTTGATTAGCTTGTTATGGGAAATACTGACTCAGTGGCCTTGTGGTTTGAGTGTCTGTCCTGAGATTGGATGGTTGGGAGTTCAATCCCTGGCTGAGTCATACCTACAAATGGACTGTGTGTCTGATTGGCATTGAGGAGATATATTGATAACATAATTATTGTCTTTAGGTAACATTCCTTTATGAAAAACAATGACAATGCTAGCTATTCTCTCTTGGAATTTGAAAAGCCTACATTTTCCTATCAAATGTTCCAGCTGTCTTGATATCCTAGCAAGAAACCTTATTGATATAGCAATGCTCCATGAAACACACCTGCTCCATAAGGACGCACATAGAATGCAGAACCACTTGTACCAACTACAGTAGCTGCTTTTTCATCAGCCCCAAGCAAAACAAAAGCTGTAATCGTAATGATACATAAGAAACTCAAAATCAGCATCTCGGGTAAAGGCGAAGACCAAGAATGCAGAATCACTTTCCTTAAATGTATCCATAATGGAAAGAAAATTGCCATTATTAAAATGTGTACGTTCCAAATGCATATGATCCTATGTTTTTTGGTTCTCTGAATAGCATATGGTTAGAATTAATGGAATTCCATCTGGTTATTGGGACAGACATGAATGCCATTTTGGACATGCGAGACAAATCTAATAACACCAACTAGAGTGCATACTCAACCAAGGCTCTCCAGTATATACTCTCTGGTCACAACTTCTGACACCTGGCGAGCACATAATCCTGAAGCAAAAGAGTACACTTTCTACAAAAACAGGCATAAAACAGTATCAGAAATCGATGTCATACTATTATCTACCCCTCTATTTTCTTGAATCAACAAAATAGAATTTCAACATTTGAGCTTGTCTAACGTCTACTACTGCCAACTTTAAATCTTAGAATCGACTAAAACAGCCACAAGATGGCGTTTCAACGTTTCATTACTACAAAATTCTACATTCTGTGATCAATTGAACTAAATTCATTCATAATGATCAATACAAATGCAGTCGATGAATCCTGGATTCTATTGGATGCCACCAAAAGTTTTATTACAAACAATGCAACTGCATTTGCATCTGTCTTGAATAAATCCCAATTAAAGAAGATTGGAAATGTTGTTAATTGCATTAGAACGTTCTCAACAAACAGTCCTTTCAGACCAGGTAGCATCTACTCTTTCCAAAGTCAAGACAGAATGTAGTTTATTGATAAGACACAGAGCAGAATTTGCCATCCATCTAGTTAGACTCAACCATTACATCCATGATAATCGTTCTAGTCGTTTACTGGCCAAAAGCTATGTAGTATTGATCAATTAGCAGATATAGCAACTATTGAATCTGAAACAGTGGAGTTATTATCAGAACCCAAAATAATCAATCAAAGATTCTCCCGCTTCTATAAAGAACAGTACACCTCTGATTGTAAATCCACACCAAGCCAGACATAAAACTTTTTAGGGATATAGGACAGTATTTGGAAGTTTGGATGGCTGAGGTGCCAAAAGTAAACTGCCTGCTACTTAGGCACAGAAGCTAGGATATGCATATAATTGATAGTATTGGATAGAAAACACTCTATAGTTTCTAAAATTGTTCAAATAATGTGAGTATAACAGAACTGATATGGCAGGCGAACATCCGAGGAGAATCCATCCAGATTAAAAAAAAAATTGTGGTCACCACTCATTGAAATGGCTGTCTATGGGAAAATCAAAGGAATACCTCCCAGATTGCAGTTCCCAGGGCTTCCAGTAGATGTCAACAGTCTTTAGAAAGAGTTTCAGCCTTGTTTTTTTTAATTAGCTAGAATTTGTAGTTTTTCTAGGTGGCTCCCATTTTGGATGTAGTATTGTGGCGTGCGTGGATGAGGGCGCGCACTTCGTTTTGTTTATCTCCGGTAATGAACATACTGTAATGACCCTGGGTTCATAAGAGCGGAAATCGACTCTGCCGCACGAGCATGCTTTTGCGGCACAGTCGATAGCGCCACGGACCTCGGGCTCGAAGGTCGAGGGTACGAGACCTACTCCCTGCTGTTTCATTACATTGATGTCAGAAGTGATCGGACTCCACAACAGTGCGTGTGCTTGGCCGGTGAGCGTGTTCCTGTAAGACGTAGAGCCAAAAGCTAGCGCACTCTTTGAAAGGAGGGAGTAGTGTAACGACCCTGGGTTTATAAGCGGGGAAATCGACTCTGCCACATGAGCATGCGTTTGCGGCACAGTCGATAGCACGCCGGACCTCGGGATCAAAGGTTGAGAGTTCAAGATCTGCTCCCTGCTCCCTGCTGTTTCATTACAATACTATTCTCCATCTTAAATTTGATCATTTATTGACATATTAGGGTACCTGAGGATTGATTAGAAACATTGTTTGACTTGTTTGGGCAAAGTTTATTGGTAACATTTTGGATTCCTTTGTATGCATTTTGAACGAGGGAAACCGGTGGATTACTGAATCAAGTGCACCAACTAAACGGACTTTTTTGGGATGTAAAGAATGACTTTATCGAACAAATCGACTATTTGTTATGTAGCTGGGACCCTTGGGATTGAAAACAGAGCAAGATCTTCAAAGGTAAGTGATTTATTTTATCGCTATTTCTGACTTTCGTGACGCATCTGCTTGTTTGGAAAATGTTTAATGCTTTTGTATGTGGGGTGCTGTCCTCAGATAATTGCATTGTATGCTTTCGCCATTAAAGCCTTTTTGAAATCTGACAAAGCAGCTGGATTAACAAGAAGTTAAGCTTTTAAACGATGTAAGACACTTGTATTTTCATGAATGTTTAATATTACACATTTTGTATTTTGAATTACACGCTCTGCAATTTCACCGGATGTTGGCGAGGTGGGACGCCCACCTAGCCAAAAGAGGTTTTTAAGTCCTTTCTAAAAAAATTAAGTACTTGTCTTCTCTCAACAGAAGAGGCCAAATTGTCTGGAGCCCAAATCTCTCTCAATGAACTCAAAAGGGCATGAGTAGAGGCAAATCACCTGGATGGGATGGTATTCTTCCTGAGGTCTATTTAAAATGTTAGAATCAATTAGGCCCACTACTGCTTGAAGTGATTAACACAGTCGTTCACAAAGTTTCATTTGGGAGAGATGTGAATACAGCACACTTTTCAATGTTATTAAAAAGAGGTATGGATGCCAACTCCGTGCTTCACGGTTGGGATGGTGTTCTTCAGCTTGCAAGCATCCCAATTTTTCCTCCAAACATAACAATGGTCATTATGGCAGTTCTAGTTTTGTTTCATCAGACCAGAGAACATTTCTCCAAAAAGTATGATCTTTGTCCCCATGTGCAGTTGCAGTTGCAAACCGTAATCTGGCTTTTTTATGGCGGTTTTGGAGCAGTGGCTTCTTCCTTGCTGAGTGGACATTCAGGTTATATCAATATAGGACTCGTTTTACTGTGGATATAGATACTTTTGCACCTGTTTCCTCCAGCATTATCACAAGGTATTTTGCTGTTGTTCTGGGATTGAATAAACTTGTCGCACCAAAGTACGTTAATCTCTAGGAGAGCGGTAGGACGGCTGTGTGGTGTTTATACTATGGTGTTTATACTTGCATACTATTGTTTGTACAGCTGAACGTGGTACCTTCAGGTGTTTGGAAATTTCTCTCAAGGATGAACCAGACTTGTGGAGGTCTACAATTTTTTTTCTGATGTCTTGGCTGATTTCTTTTAATTTTCCCATGATGTCAAGCAAAGAGGCACTGGGTTTGAAGGTGAAATACATCCACAGGTACACCTCCAATTGATTCAAATGATGTAAATTAGCCTATCAGAAGCTTCTAAAGCCATGACATCATTTTCTGGACTTTTCCAAGCTGTTTAAAGGCACAGTCAACTTAGTGTACGTAAACTTCTGACCCACTGGAATTTAAATACAATGAAATAATCTGTCTGTAAACCATTGTTGGAAGAATTACTTGTGTCATGCACAAAGTACATGTCCTAACCGACTTGCCAAAACTATAGTTTGATAACAAGAAATTTGTGGAGTGGTTGAAAAACGAGTTTTATTGACTCCAACCTAAGTGTTTGTAAACTTCCGACTTCAACTGTATAAATATATGGACGAGCAATGTCAGAGCGTTATAGTTTAAGATACTGTAGAATGGAATAGAATACAGTATATACATATGAGATTAGTAATGCAAAATATGTAAACTTTATTAAAGTGACTAGTTTTCCATTTGTTAAAGTGGCCAGTGATTTCAAGTCTATGTACAGTATATAGGCAGCATCCTTTAATGTGCTAGTGATAGCTATTTAATAGTCTGATGGCCTTGAAATAGAACCTGTCTCTCAGTCTCTCAGTCCCAGATTTGATGGACCTGTACTGACCTCGCCTTCTGGATGATAACCTGGTGAACAGGCAGTGGCTCGGGTGGTTGTTGTCCCTGATGATCTTTTTGGCCTTCCTGTGACATCGGGTGCTGTAGGTGTCCTGGAGGGCAGGTAGTTTGCCCCCGGTGATGCATTGGGCAGACCACACCACCCTCTGGAGAGCCCTGTGGTTGCGGGTGGTACAGTTGCCTTACCAGATGGTGATACAGCTCGACAGGATGCGCTCAATTGCGCATCTGTAAAAGTTTGTGAGGGTTTTAGGTACCAAGCCACATTTGTTCAGCCTCCTGAGGTTGAAGAGGAGCTGTTGCGCCTTCTTCATCACACTGTCTGTATGGGTGGATCATTTCAGTTTGTTAGTGATGTGTACGCCGAGGAACTTGAAGCTTTCCACCTTCTCCACTGCGGTCACGTGAATGTTGATAGAGTGGTGCTCCCTCTGCTGTTTCCTGGAGTCTCCTTTGTTTTGTTGACATTGAGTGACAGGTTATTTTCCTGGCACCACACTCCCAGAGCCCTCACCTCCTCCTTGTAGGCTGTCTCGTCATTGTTGGTAATCAAGCCTACTGCTGTTGTGTCGTCTGCAAACTTGATGATTGAGGTGGAGGTGTGCGTGACCACGCAGTCATGGGTGAACAGGGAGTACAGGAGGGGGCTGAGCATGCACCCTTGTGGGGCCCCAGTGTTGAGGATCAGCGAAGTGGATGTGTTGTTTCCTACCTTCACCACCTGGGGGCGGCCTTCAGGAAGTTCAGGACCCAGTTGCACACGGTGGGGTTCAGACCTAGGGCCTCAAATGCTGAGCTGAGCTATAGTCAATGAGCAGCATTCATACATAGGTATTCCTCTTAACCAGTGCGATGTCGATTGCATCATCTGTGGATCTATTGATGCGGTATGCAAATTGAAGTGGGTCTAGGGTGACAGGTAAGGTAGAGGAGAGGAGATAGGCTCCTGCTCCTATGAGCCGTTCTGGTTCACACAAGCAAAGACTTGGTCAAGGCTAATTATTTTACGGATGAGAAAGATTGCTTATTTGAGATAATCAGAGTTTTCTTCCATACCCCGACCTCAGAAACAAATTCAATGCATCTCTTAAACGTTAGCCTAATCCCCAGGCTCAATTGCTATGCACAGAGAGAGAGAGAGCCAGCTGGTGGTTAAGATGACTCAAAACATGAATAATTCAGTTATATTGTGTTGTAGAGATAAGAGTATGGTTGCTTGGCTCTACTATGAAACAAATGTAAAAATCACTGTAGTCTAATTTCAAGTTTCACAGGTACAGTATCAGAGGAACATTGGCAATAATATTAATACATTATCATTCCACTTCATTATCATTATGAGCCCAATTAGCTAGAGAGGGATGGAGTGCCCTTTGAGAATTTGATTCCTGCTAAGGCTTTCTCTCAGTCAATTCTAGGAAGTCTGGGATGAAAAGTGTATTGAGTCTGTTGTATTTTGTACCTTTTTGTACCTACAAATGCTATAAAGGTGTTGCAACATAAAAGTGGCACAAATTGGAGAAGATGAATATGAATGAATATGTATTACACTCTTTGAAAAAAGGGTTATTTCGGTGTTCTATATTAGAACCTTTTGGGTCTTTGGATGAGATTAAAAAACATTTTACTAATAATGGTTCTATATACCCAGTAAGTGCAATGAACCTTGAGGGTTCTATCCCTAGTCCATACCCCAGAGTGTAGTGGGGATTTCTGAAATAAACAGCTAACAAAAGCTTACCCAGTCACATCAAACTCTCAAATGACAGCTAACGCTCTTTTCCATTGACGTTTATATTATATTAATGATCATATTAATGATGCTGCTGCATGATATTGCCTAGTCAAATTGCTAGGTGATGTCCGACACCACTATGTCAAGGGGAAGATCAAATTCATATTTTGCAACATTGTTGTCAAGGTCTAAGTGGCAAACAGCAAGGTTCATACAAACCTGTACTGTTGCAAACTAAATGCTAGCTAGAATAATACTGTGATTAATAAAAGCATACGCTTTTGGATAGACAAGGTGTTCAATATATTTTGAACATAAATATAAATGCAACATGCAACAATTTTGCTAGCTGTAGATAAATAAAAAAAATCCCAATTACACTCTGGGGTATGGACTAGGGATAGAACCCTTAAGTTTCTTGGCCCTTACTGGATATATAGAACCTTTTTTAGTAAAGGGTTCTTTACTCTCGTCCAAAGGACCAAAAGGTTCTACGTATATAGAACACCGAATGATGAATAAAGTTGAAACGTTATTAGAATTTGAGCAGGTTTGTAAGCTAGCTCGCTAGCTAACTTAGCTAACTAGCTAAACAAAACAAGCTGATTAAACAGCATGATCATTACGCAGGTGCATATTGTGCCAACACAATGCCACAGATGTCTCAAGTTTTGAGAGGGCATGCAATTAGCATGCTGACTGCAGGAATGTCCACCAGAGCTGTTACCAGATAATTGAAAGTCAATTTCTCTATCATAAGCTGCATCCAATGTTGTTTTAGAGAATTTGGCAGTACATCGAACCGGCCTCACCACCACAGACCACGTGTAACCACGCCAGCCCAGGACATCCACATCCGGCTTCCACATATGTGGGATTGTCTGAGTAGTGGGGGGGTTCCAGAGGAGTATATCTGTCAGTAATAAAGCCCTTTTGTGGGGGAAAACTATTTCTGAATGGGCGGATCTGGCTCCCCTGTGGGTGAGCCAGAGATGAGGGTCTAATGCATATATTTCAATTGGCTGATTTCCTTCTATGAACTGTAACTCAATAAAATCTTTGAAATTGTTGCATGTTGGGTTTATATTTTTGTTCAGTATATATAAACTACATTACCAAACGTATGTGGACACCTGCTCATCGTACATTTCATTCCAAAATCATGGGTATTAATATGGAGTTGGTCTACCCTTTGCTGCTATAACTGTCACGCCTGCTCCCGCTCCCCCTCCCTGGCGCACAAAGGCGCCAGGCTCCCCATCATTACACCCTCCTGCCACCATCATTACGCACACCTGCCTTCTCCCGTCAGCAACATCAGCAATTATTGGACTCACCTGGACTCAATCACCTGTGTCATTACCTCCCCTATATATGTCTGTTCCCATGCCCTGTTCCCTGCTTCAGGATTAATGTTTGTATGTCGTTGTGTTACCCGTGTGCTGATGCTGTTCCTGTCTTGTTCCATGTCTGTTCCTCATTAAATGTTCCCCGTACCTGCTCCTCTACTCAAGTGTCGGCCCTTACAAATAACAGGCTCCACAATTCTGGGAATCGGATGTTGGAACGTTGCTGCGGGGACTTTATTCTATTCAGCCACAAGAGCATTAGCGAGGTTGGGCACTGATATTGGGTGATTAGGCCTGGCTCACAGTCAATGTTCCAATTCCACCCAAAAGTGTTCGATGGTGTTGAGGTCAGCGTAATCGTACTGAAGGTAGTGAAAGAGTCAAGCGCAGGAGAGCAGAGATGTCAATGTAGCGTCTTTAATAGGCAAGTCCCAAAACGGTACAGGTACAATGTCCATAAACGCCCAAGACATGGGAACACACAGTTACTCACGGAAGGATAAAAACAACGCTCCTTACTATACTTAACACACGGTACACGTGAAGAAACTGAGGAAGCAAAACCTCAACAAGCAACATGGAAAATAATCCCGCAAACCCTAAGCGGGGAACCATATACACACAGAAATTAAAGCAAATGAAAACCAGGTGTGAATGAACCAAAGACAAAAACAAACGGAAAAGGAAAAATGGATAGGTGATGGCTAGTAGGCCAGCGACGCCGACCGCCGAGCACCGCCCGAACAAGGAGAAAACCCACCTTCAGTGGAAGTCGTGACACAGCGCTCTGTGCAGGCCAGTCAAGTTTTTCCACACCGATATCGACAAAGCATTTCTGTATGGACCTCGCTTTGTGCACGGGGGCATTGTCATGCTGAAATAGGAAAGAGCCTTTCCCAAACTGTTGCCACAAAGTTGGAAGCACAGAATAATCTAGAATGTCATAGTATGATGTGGTGTTAAGATTTCCCTTTCCTGAAATTAATTGGACTAGTCCGAACCATGAGAAAAAGCCCAAGACCATTATTCCTCCGTTAAATGCAGATGGTGAAGCTTGAGTTATCCTTCCAGAGAACGCGTTTCCACTGCTTCTGAGTCCAGTGGAGGTGAGCTTTACACCACGCCAGCCGATTCTTGGCATTGCGCATGGTGATCTTAGACTTGTGTGCTGCTGCTCGGCCAATGAAACCCATTTCATGAAGCTCCCGACAAACAGCTATTGCACTGACATTGCTTCCAGTGGCAGTTTGGAACTCGGTAGTGAGTGTTGGAACAGAGGACATATGATTTTTACATGATACGCGCTTCAGCACTCGGCGGTCGCGTTCTGTGAGCTTGTGTTGCCTACCACTTCGTGGCTGAACCGTTGTTACTCCTAGATGTTTCCACTAAACAATAACAGCACTTACAGTTGACAGGGGCAGCTCTAGCAGGACAGAAATTTGATGAACTAACTTGTGGCAAAGGTGGCATCCTATGACGTGCCAACTTGAAAGTCACTGAGCTCTTCATTCTGGCCATTCTACTTCAAATGTTTGTCTATGGAGATTGCATGGCTGTGTGATTGATTTTTTTTACACCTCAGCAACGGATGTAGCTGAAATAGCCGAATCCACTAATTTGAAGGTGTGTCCACATACTTTTGTATATACATATATACAAGAGAGCTTCACGAATATATATATATATATGTACAGTGGGGCAAAAAAGTATTTAGTCAGCCACCAATTGTGCAAGTTCTCCCACTTAAAAAGATGAGAGAGGCCTGTAATTTTCATCATAGGTACACTTCAACTATGACAGACAAAATGAGAAAAAAAATCCATAAAATCACATTTTTAATTTATTTATTTGCAAATGATGGTGGAAAATAAGTATTTGGTCAATGACAAAAGTTTATCTCAATACTTTGTTATATACCCTTTGTTGGCAATGAAAGAGGTCAAACATTTTCCGTAAGTCTTCACAAGGTTTTCACACACTATTGCTGGTATTTTGGCCCATTCCTCCATGCAGATCTCCTCTAGAGCAGTGATGTTTTGGGGCTGTTGCTGGGCAACACGGACTTTCAACTCCCTCCAAAGATTTTCTATGGGCTTGAGATCTGGAGACTGGCTAGGCCACTCCAGGACCTTGAAATGCTTCTTACGAAGCCACTCCTTCGTTGCCCGGGCGGTGTGTTTGGGATCATTGCCATGCTGAAAGACCCAGCCACGTTTCATCTTCAATGCCCTTGCTGATTTAAGGAGGTTTTCACTCAAAATCTCATGATACATGGCCCCATTCATTCTTTCCTTTACACAGATCAGTCGTCCTAGTCTCTTTGCAGAAAAACAGCCCCAAAGCATGATGTTTCTGTCAGGATTTGGCCAGGGTTGTTCCAGTTGTTTGTCAGTAGATGTCCCCATTGTGCTTTTTGTCCCTGTGTTTTTCCCTTGATCCCCATTATTGTTTGCACCTGTGTCTCGTTTCCCCTGATTGTATTTAAACCCTTTGTTTCCCTCAGTTCTGTGCTCTGTGTTTGTATGTTAGCACCCTGCCCTAGTGTTCTGTGTGCTCTTGTCGATTCCGGGTAACGTTCTTGTGGTATTCTGTTTTTTGTTTTTGTTTAGTTTTGGTGAGTTTCTTTTTAGGTCTTTTTGTGTTTTACCTTCCACCTTTTGGATTTGCCATTTTTTATTTTAGGATTTTTCTTTATTAAATACACCGTCTTAAGTACTGCTGTGTCTGCCTCATCTTCTGGGTTCTGCTGTCTATTCGTGGCTCAGTTGGTTAAGTGACTGTTTCTCACTCCGGAGACCCAGGTTCGAAACCGGGTCCTGACAGAAACACAGAGCCAAAAATGAACCCAGAGGCAGCCAGTTCCCAGGACCTTTTGCCACGCTGTCCCACCACCAGGAGACTGTCCAACGCCACGAAGCCGCCCTGGTTCAGCAAGAGGCCTTAATGGCTAGACATTCTCATCTTCTGTCGGAGATGCTGACTTCCATTAAGCAAATATCTGATTGACTTACCCCGGCAACAGTTCCCGTCCCAGTACCTCAAGTTCACGTACCCATGGCAGTTAACCCCCTGGCTGAACCTCGTCTTCCACCTCCCCAACGGTTCTCAGGTGATCCAAGTGCTTGTAAAGGGTTTCTCACTCAATGTTCTCTCTCCTTTGAGCTGCAACCCTCGTCGTTTCCCACCGACCGGTCTAAGATCGCATATATCATCACCCTGCTGTCGGAAAAAGCCCTGGCCTGGGCTACTGCTGTGTGGGATGCCCATAGTTCCTGCTGTGCCAGCTACTCTGCCTTTGCTGAGGAATTCAAACGAGTGTTTCAAGGCCCAAGCAGTGGTTCTGACTCAGCCAAACAGCTCCTGACTCTCCATCAAGGTTGGCGCAGCGTGACGGACTATGCCATCCAGTTCCGCACGGTGGCAGCAGCGAGTGGCTGGAACAACGAGGCGCTCACGGTGTGCTTTCTGAAAGGCCTTTCCGACACTATCCAAGATGAACTGGCCACTCGGGAACCACCGGACAATCTCGAGTCCCTGATCAAGTTGGCCTCACGCATTGACCAGCGTCTGAGAGAGAGAGAACTCAACCGTAGACCTCTAGCCCCTATCAGTCCCAGCTCCGAGTCCCCACCTTTATCATCACTGGCTCCACCGGAACCCATGCAGATTGGACGCATCTCCCAGGCTGAGAGAGACCGCCGGATGAGGGAGCGACGCTGTCTATATTGCGGCAAACCGGGCCATTTCCGTTCCACGTGTCCCGGGCTCCAGGGAAACGCTCTGTCCCGTACAGACCGGGGGAACTGTAACGGGAAACATAACCTCCTCCCATCCGTCCAACTCCCGTCTGCTCATTCCAGTCACCCTCTCCTGGGACAACCACAAGCTTCACCTTCAAGCCTTGGTAGACTCTGGAGCCGCAGGTAACTTCATGGATGGTGTCTGGGCGAAGGAGAATGGCGTTCCCTCTGAACCTCTAAGTGACCCCATGAGGGTTACTACATTGGATGGAAGCCCTTTGGGATCTGGACTTGTCACTCACGTCACTACCTCCTTGAGACTTTCAGTTTCACAACACCAGGAATTGATGAACTTTCATTTGATCTCCTGTTCCGAGTTCCCTCTCGTCCTTGGATACCCCTGGCTTCACAGCCATAACCCTCACATCGACTGGTCTGTGGGCACTATCAAGCAGTGGGGTCCTACGTGCCAAGCTACTTGTATTTTCCAGAATTCCCGAGTTCTACTCCCGAGTCTTTAGAATCCATCGACCTGACCCGAGTTCCCGAGTGTTACCATGACCTCAAACTGGTGTTTAGCAAACAGAGGGCCACCATGCTACCACCCCATAGACCTTACGATTGTCCCATCGACCTGTTTCCGGGCACTTGCCCCCCAGGGGTCGGATCTTTTCCCTATCTCCACCCGAACGAGCTGCTATGGATACCTACATCAAGGACGCTCTGGAAGCAGGCCTCATGCGTCCATCCACCTCCCCGGCGGGAGCAGGGTTTTTCTTTGTGGCCAAGAAAGACGGTGGGTTACGTCCTTGCATCGACTACCGGGGACTCAATGACATAACCGTCCGTAACCGTTACCCGCTACCCCTTATGGCCACAGCCTTGAGCTGCTCCAGGAAGCAGTTGTTTTCACTAAGCTTGACCTGCGGAACGCATACCATCTTGTGCGGATCAGACCTGGTGACGAGTGGAAGACCGCTTTCAACACGCCTACTGGTCACTATGAATACTTGGTGATGCCCTTCGGCCTGACCAACGCCCCAGCGGTGTTCCAAGCGCTCATAAACGATGTGCTTAGGGATATGCTTAACATATTTGTGTTCGTTTACTTGGATGACATCCTCATCTTTTCGAGCTCCCTTCAAGAACACACTAAGCATGTCAGACAAGTACTCAAACGCCTCCTGGACAGCCATCTGTACGTTAAGCCGGAAAAATGTGAATTCCATTCATCCCGAGTACAATTCCTGGGATTTGTAGTGGAACCCGGTCGAATCCAAATGGACCCTAGGAAGGTAGGGGCGGTAGCGGATTGGCCCACCCCCAAATCCGTTAAGGATGTTCAGCGTTTCCTGGGCTTCACAAACTTTTACCGCAAGTTCATCAAGAACTTCAGTTTGGTGGCAGCTCCTCTCTCAGCTTTAACCAAAGGTGGCAATGCAAGGTTTTTTTGGGGAAGAGAAGCTGAGACGGCCTTCCAAGGACTCAAGCAGCGCATCCTCTCTGCTCCCATCCTGATACTACCGACTACGGATGAACCATTTGTGGTGGAGGTAGACGCATCAGAGGTTGGTGTTGGAGCTGTCCTGTCTCAGAGGGTGAAGACAAGAAGCTTCATCCGTGCGCTTTCTTCTCACACCGGCTTACCCCGACTGAGAGGAACTACGATGTGGGGGATCGTGAACTCCTAGCGGTTAAGATGGCATTGAAGGAATGGAGACACTGGCTCGAGGGGGCTTCTCACCCGTTTCAAGTGCTTACGGACCACAAAAATCTGGAGTATATCCAGCAGGCGAAGCGATTGAACTCTAGACAAGCTAGATGGTCTCTTTTCTTCAATCGATTCCAGTTTATCCTCACCTATCGACCCGGGTCGAAGAATCTCAAACCGGATGCCCTGTCCCGAGTCTACGCTCCTGCCATTCGAGATGACACGGACATGCCTGTCCTTCCTGCTGCTAAGATTGTGGCTCCGATCTCGTGGCAAGTTGAGGATACCGTGAGACGTGCTCAAGCTAGCGAACCGGACCCTAAAGGAGGCCCTGCCAATCGGTTGTTTGTCCCCAAGGCAGTGAGGACTCAGGTCCTTCTGTGGGGGCACTCCTCTCGCCTCACCTGTCATCCGGGCGTAGGTCGCACCTTGGAGTTCATCCAGCGTAAGTTCTGGTGGCCTACCATAAGAGAAGACGTTGCCACTTTCGTCAATGCCTGCCCCGTGTGCTGCCAGGGCAAATCTTCTCACCTCCGCCCTCAAGGACTCCTTCACCCTTTACCTGTTCCCCACAGACCCTGGTCCCATATCTCATTGGACTTTATTACTGGACTTCCTCCATCCCATGGCAATACTACTATCCTAGTCATAATCGACAGGTTTTCAAAGGCGCCAGGTTCGTCCCTCTGACTAAGTTACCTTCTGCCAAGGAAACGGCTGAGTTGGTAATTAATCATGTGTTCCGAGTCTTCGGCATTCCTCAAGATGTGGTTTCTGACAGAGGTCCCCAGTTCGCCTCAAGGTTTTGGAAGGCCTTCTGCCAACTCATGGGGGCTTCTGCCAGTCTATCTTCAGGGTACCATCCGGAGTCCAACGGCCAAACAGAGAGGATGAATCAAGAGCTGGAAACCACCCTCCGATGTATGACTCGTGACAACCCGTCCACATGGTCATCCTTTATTGTTTGGGCCGAATACGCGCACAACACCTTGCGCTCCTCCTCCACTGGTATGTCCCCGCACGAGTGTCAGTTTGGCTATGCTCCTCCATTGTTCCCGGACCAGGAGGCAGAAGTCAGAGTGCCTTCAGCCTTGAGATTCGTCAGACGCTGTCGGCTTATGTGGAGGAAGACCCGTCTTAATCTGATGCGTTCCTCACAGAGGTATCAACAACAAGCCAACAGACGTCGCCGTCCCGGGCCTACCCTGCGCCCCGGCCAGAGAGTCTGGCTCTCCACAAGAGACTTACCTCTACGGGTGGAGTCTCGCAAGCTGTCCCAAAAATACATCGGTCCCTTCAAGGTTGCCAGGAGAGTTAACCCAGTTTCTTATCGCCTACACTTACCCAGATCCCTTAAGATTAATCCCACATTTCATGTGTCTTTGTTAAAACCTGTTGTTTTTTCTCCCCTTGTCTCGGCAGACAGACCTCCCCCTCCGCCTCGTGTCATTGGAGGCCAGCCAGCTTATACCGTCCACCGGATACTGGATTCCCGCCGGGTGCAGCGGTCCTGGCAGTATCTGGTGGACTGGGAAGGCTACGGTCCTGAGGAGCGCTCCTGGGTTCCTGCCAAAGACATCCTGGACCCTGACCTCATTCGTCAGTTCAGGGTCCTCCACCCTGAGAGAGCTGGTAGGAACGTCAGGAGCCGTTCCTAGGAGGGGGATTCTGTCAGGATTTGGCCAGGGTTGTTCCAGTTGTTTGTCAGTAGATGTCCCCATTGTGCTTTTTGTCCCTGTGTTTTTCCCTTGATCCCCATTATTGTTTGCACCTGTGTCTCGTTTCCCCTGATTGTATTTAACCCTTTGTTTCCCTCAGTTCTGTGCTCTGTGTTTGTATGTTAGCACCCTGCCCTAGTGGTCTGTGTGCTCTTGTCGATTCCGGGTAACGTTGTGGTATTCTGTTTTTTGTTTTTGTTTAGTTTTGGTGAGTTTCTTTTTAGGTCTTTTTGTGTTTTACCTTCCACCTTTTGGATTTGCCATTTTTTATTTTAGGATTTTTTCTTTATTAAATACACCGTCTTAAGTACTGCTGTGTCTGCCTCATCTTCTGGGTTCTGCTGTCTATTCGTGGCTCAGTTGGTTAAGTGACTGTTTCTCACTCCGGAGACCCAGGTTCGAAACCGGGTCCTGACAGTTTCTACCCCCATGTTCACAGTAGGTATGGTGTTCTTTGGATTCAACTCAGCATTAACTCTGGGTATTCCTTTCCTGTGGCGGTCTTCATGAGAGCCAGTTTCATCATAGCGCTTGATGGGTTTTGTGACTGCACTTGGAGAAACTTTCAAAGTTCTTGAAATTTTCCAGTTTGACTGACCTTTATGGACTTTTGTTTCTCTTTGCTTATTTGAGCTTTTCTTGCCATAAGTATGGACTTGGTCTTTTACCAAATATAGCTATCTTCATTATACAAACAGTACATTGTCACAACCCAACTGATTGGCTCAAATGCATTAAGAAGGAAATACATTCCTCAAATTAACCTTTAACAAGGCACACGTGGTAATTGAAATGCATTCCATATGAAGCTAGTTTAGAAAATGCCAAGAGTGTGCAAAGCTATCATCAATGCAAAGGCTAGCTACTTTGAAGAATCTCAAATATAAAATATATTTGGATTTGTGTAACACGTTTTTGGTTACTACATGACTACATGATGTGTTATTTCATAGTTTTGAGGTCTTTACTATTATTCTACAATGTAGAAAATGGTAAAATAAAGAAAAATCCTTGAATGAGTACGTGTGTCCAAACGTTTGACTGGTACTGTATATATTTCAAATAATCGCATTTTGTATTGTGGGATATGCCAAATGAAGCTACAGATCCAGCCCGACATTGGCAATTAGCTAATTGTTTCTTTCATGTCAGTAATTAAGTGTGGAGTCCATTGAGGCGACGAGCTTATGTTTCATGAAGCCATTAGCAGACTGTTGCTGAGTGAAAGGAGGTATGTTTGAATTATTTATAACAAAATCTGTATAATAAGTCTTGCTGATTCAATAGCCTATTTAATCATTACATGACTTTTAACACACTAGCTACGTTTTGCCCCGTCTGGCAGTAACCAAGAACTAAGAGGCAGAGCGTCTGTCTTTGGGCTGCTGCTGACAACTTCATGTAAGTTGTTTTTCTATATCATAATAATGATATGTCTGTATAGCATTTTGTGTTCATTTTGGCAAATTAACTCATGCTTCTTTCTGATGATCAACTCATGTTTTCGCTCCTTTTCTCTTCGTGTCTGAAACCAGTCAAGCAGGTAGCTCAGTGGTTAAGGAGTTGGACCTGTGGCCTTTTCAAATCCAGGGCCGGGAGCTGGGGGAAAAAAACGGGCCGAATTGATCTGACAACTGGAGGGCTGCTGAGTTCACATCCTCAAAACATTTCCCTATCGTGGGGCCCTTGAGCAAGGCCCTTAACCCCACAACATGCTCTTCATCCAGGGGCGCACTGCATGCAGCTTGAACCTGTGCTCTTCTCAACTGTGTGTGGTCTGCTGTTTGAGGGGGGGGGGGGGTTGAGAAAGGAGCAGAAGACACATTTTTGTTGTTCACTGTCACTAATGGACAAAATATATTGTATTGTTTTGTATGGAAAAAAAGTCAGCCCGAGTTGATGTGGGCCATCATTCAAAGAAAGAGATGCCTCCTGGCTACTAGTGCATATTTCCAAACTGTGTTTGCATATAATGACATTAAATTCTAAAAACTATTCTGGTATCCTTTTGAACATTATTCAATTGTTTATTAAATTATATTCTTCGCTCAAAATTTTGCCATAATTCATAAATGGCACCATGCAGGGTTCTATATGGAACCATTTAGGTTCAGTGAAAAATAACCTCCAGGGTTCTGATCAAAGAACCCTATAAAAGGGTTCCATATATGAAGCAAGTGATGGAACCCTTTTTGGTTCTATGAGTGTATGATACATTTATAGTGTAGATGATATTACTGTGGCAGCAATAAGGATACCTTAAGTCTGAGTGTAATAACAACCTTAAGTCTGAGTGTAATAACAACACTTAAAATAGATCACCACACTTGTAATTTTATGTTGTGATAAACCACATTTCCTGTATGCTGAAAGGGGATTCCTAACCAATTTAGTACAGAGAGCCCTGTGCTATCCAAATGCATTCCCCCTCATCTCAAACCAGAACATAAGACGTGCAGCATTACAGTATATTGTTCCCAAAGGACAAGCCTGCTAGATTAAAAGGTAGAGTCAGCGATATTTCGTAGATGCAAAAAGTAAACAGCATAGTGTCAATTTCTGCAAAAACTAAGGACCTTGGAGGGCAAGGCTAAATTGTCCACTGTTTTCATGTAAGAGCATGAAGCGAACCCGTATGCAGATACTGTGTGTGAGCCAAGTCTTACATTTTGCCCATCACAATAGCTGCAGTGCTGTAACGACCGTTGGTGGAGGCAGGTGAGGACCAAAGTGCAGCGTGGTACATGTTCGTCATTTATTAAATAGAACTGAACACTAAATACAAAGTAACAAAAAGAACAACCAAAACAGCTCCGTCAGGTACAAAACACAAAACAGAAAGCAACTACCCACAAAACCCATGTGGGCAAGAGCTACCTAAGTATGGTTCTCAATCAGAGACAACGATAGACAGCTGTCCCTGATTGAGAACCATACCCAGCCAAAAACAAAGAAAAACCAAAACATAGAAAAGGGAACATAGAATGCCCACCCTAGTCACAACCCGGCCTAACCAAAATAGAGAATAAACTCTAATAAACTCTGACTCTACCTTTAACCCAAGACAGGAGCATTTGGGTCAAGTTTTAAAATCATCACTTCAGACGGGGGTAGAAGAAAGGACATCCAAGGGGTTGGGTCTGAAGCAAGTTCAGCAGTCTCTCTTGAAAGAAGAGCCCATGTGGGTACTTTCTCAGCCCCATTCCCTCAACACTTCTGCTTTAGGCAACTCTCCATTCATTGCTATGGCAATGTCATCCTTTGTTTTGTTTATGTGTTTTATGTAAAACTCAAGTATACCTACCATGTAGGCTGTGTAGCCAAGGACTACTATTGTTATGTTTGTTTGTTTATTTTTGAAAAAAACAATTCCAATATATGTATTACTTTTAATATATGCAAATGGCAATTAAACTACTACTACTACTACTACTACTACTACTACTACTACTACAGGCATTGATTTCACACTGGGGAGAAGCCCTGGCTGCTGAGGGCATTTAAAATAATTCACCATGCATAATGTACAGTTTAATCCATTAGACGGAGAGTCTGAAGGCTCCTTCTCATGCAACACGCCACACACCGCCTCTTCTCCTTGTAAGGGTCTCGCGCCGAAGAAAATCAAATATCGTTGAGAGGCTCAATCCCGCTTCCGAAAGGCAAACACTTCCACCGTAATGCAAATGAGTGTTGGTGGGCTTTCACTTCAAATGGATCTCAAAATCAATGTGCGAGTAACATAAGTTCTGTTGGCAGCCAGTTCCTGGGAGCCCAGCTAGAGTACAGTCATTTACATAACCTCCAGCTGTCTGTCTCCTTGATCTAAACCCCCTGCATGAGTCAATTCTTTGTTTCATATTCCAAATATGCTTGCATTCAATAAAAGGTCTTATGTATTAAGAGAGAAGGCAGTATGGTGTATTGTACCGTAGGCAGTACATACTGTCTGTATACACAGACAACAACGACTGTGTTTACAGTACAGACTCCAGATTAGGCACAGTACATTGACACATGTAACCAGATATGTCACCAAGATGTTTGTGATTGGTTTTGATAGGCCAATTAAGTGTGAAACTACACCACTTATTTGGTACAGCAAAATAATTATGTTAGGCTACTGAGGGATGCCCACTGCTTAGGACCCAGTAGACAGCAGTATATGTTCATAAAGTATGTATGCCATGCCACTCCTTGCCCCCACACAAATCTTGAACTTGGTGTTCCCACCTCCATCAAAATATAAGGTCCTCGACAGCACACTTTCCCCATCATAAAGCAGGGGGCATGGAATTGACCTTGGCTCGAGGTATAGATCATCGCCTCCTTCCCAAACAACAAAGGTCTATCAACATCACTCCTAAACAGAGGCCTATTTCCTCCCTCAAATGTCTCCCATTCAGTCCCCAACCAATCCCAACCCCGCTGGCCTTTTGGCATTCAAAATCCCCTATTTTCCTCTGAAGATTTGTTGTCTCCCGCGCAGATAAATTGAAGGCGCATTGCTGTAGATCACAGCCAATTGAGGCTTTGCCACCATAGATCATCTGGTGGCACAATGCCCCCATGGCCTTTACTTCCTTATCAGTCTCGCAGATGGCGCTGAGGCTTAGCCCCCCATCTCTATTCACCCCTGTTATTCCCCAGCTAATAGCAGAGAATGCGTGTGTGTTCATCTCAGTCTGGCATAGATAGAACAGGGAAACGGCTGCGGTGATGCAGACTACAGGCGCCAAAATCCTGATCATAGACTCATAATCCCCGTGTGGCTCCTCTCTCTTGTCCTCACAATAGTGGGTTCTGCACTGGCTCAATCTGTAGTATTGTGTCTGTAGTATTCTCTCTTGTCCTCACAATAGTGGGTTCTGCACTGGCTCAGTCTGTAGTATTGTGTCTGTAGTATTCTCTCTTGTCCTCACAATAGTGGGTTCTGCACTGGCTCAATCTGTAGTATTGTGTCTGTAGTATTCTCTCTTGTCCTCACAATAGTGGGTTCTGCACGGGCTCAGTCTGTAGTATTGTGTCTGTAGTATTCTCTCTTGTCCTCACAATAGTGGGTTCTGCACTGGCTCAATCTGTAGTATTGTGTCTGTAGTATTCTCTCTTGTCCTCACAATAGTGGGTTCTGCACTGGCTCAATCTGTAGTATTGTGTCTGTAGTATTCTCTCTTGTCCTCACAATAGTGGGTTCTGCACGGGCTCAGTCTGTAGTATTGTGTCTGTAGTATTCTCTATTGTCCACACAATAGTGGGTTCTGCACTGGCTCAGTTTGTAGTATTGTGTCTGTAGTATTCTCTCTTGTCCTCACAATAGTGGGTTCTGCACTGGCACAGTCTGTAGTATTGTGTCTGTAGTATTCTCTCTTGTCCTCACAATAGTGGGTTCTGCACTGGCTCAGTCTGTAGGATAGTGTCTGTAGCATTCTCTCTTGTCCTCACAATAGTGGGTTCTGCACTGGCTCAGTCTGTAGTATTGACTCACCGAAAATGTAATACTTTTAGTCATCTAGGAAACTCTTTCCACCTGTGAGGAATAATGTATTATGAATGTCACGTAGAGTAGGCCAGAAGGCTAAACTGGATAACCTAACCTCTATCAAAATAAAAAGATGGCGGAACCGCAAAAGTTCTTCTGTGCAAAGGTGTTTATTTACAAGTGATTCCGGAACAAAAAACAACAGTACTGCCATCAAAGTCTACCTTATGGGACAGCTTAAAAACAATGCTGCCCCATCCACAGCTCAATCCAAACTGCCTCTCCATGACTGAAAGAGAGGCTCCTTTTGTAGGGCTAGCCCCTCCCCTCAGAACAATTAACCCTAATTAATTAATCAATTAACAATACAAACCTACATTTTCCATGAACTAAACATACTAAAGGATATACATTGCAACATGGTATTAAACAATATCACAACATAACATTTACAACATTACATCACTACTGACAATATCTTTCAATATGCCCATATGCATTAATGAGCCATTTGGGACAGGCACTATAAAGCCAACCCAATTCCCTTAGCTCGGGTCCTTTTCCAGCATACCCGGAAGCTACAGAGATGGAGAGAGAGGAACAGAACAAACAAACAATGCGCTCATCCACAACATTGATAAGTATAATAATTATTGTATCTCTCAAATATGAACATTGACAAGTGTGAAATGCATGCACCAAGACAGAAGTTAATTTGTGTGTCGACCCACATTGTTAACTTATCTTATAATGGCGCAGGGAGGAGTGATGAATATGTGTGTGCGTTAAAGAACCAAATGCTGCCCGCGGCCAGTGACGGACTTCTACGTCACAATGAATATGGAGCCATTATTTGTTGTGACTAACTTATACCCAGGCTTACACAGGCGGTTCAATAAAGTACAACTTTAAAGGGGAAGTTCAGTTTTTTAGAGTAAGGAACCATCTAACACTATGTTGTAAAATACTGAACTTCCCCTTTAAAACTAGTTGAATCCGTACCTTGACTCTGATTGTACTGATTGAGTCAAACAGGGAACAGGACAATAGCAGGTATTTAACAGCACCAGTGGCAGTGGGTTCAATCATCAGTCCATCACCATCATTACCGTTGCCCCAACTAAACCTGGAGGTGTTCTTTTCCTCGATACTGAATTATTCACCAATGCCCTCCTCCCATCCTGACAAGAGTTGTGTGGATGAGGCCATTGAGGTAAAAAAAAGACTGGTCTGACACACATACACGTACACAATGCTGTTACATTGCTGCCAGAAGATTTTAAGTGAAACAACAATCCCTTTACGTTTGCTTGTCAAATGGCATCTTTAATAAAAACCTAAACTCTCAATTGCCCTCCATCTAACGGCGCTTCGAGACCTTTCACAAGTCAACATCTGCAGGAAACACTGAACGAATTGAGGATTCTGTAGAGATTACAACACCCACACTGAATTCGTTGTATCTACACTACTAATAGCTGTACCCCGGAGGGGAGAAAAAGCAATATCAAATCAGGCAACAAAATGAGTTCACCCACACACTGAAGAGCATCAGATGTCTGGTCCCGAGGAACTCAATTGGAAGAAGTTCTCAGTTTGGAGCAAAGAGTGAACACCTTGTACCCTTAAAAAGTGAGACATCAAACTGGTGCTGATGATATGGATGGATCAGGGAGTCAAGGGTTAATGTATTAAACACTTTCCAAATATCCTCACTTCATCAGCATACATCTCAGGTCTATTCTTTATGTCACTGATTGGCAAATCAATAGTATTCCACACACTATCTAGTTCTTAGTCAAAGTGATCGTGGCCCTGGTTGTAACTTCTACTCTTTACTTCATCGTAGCCTAAGGACCTCATCGGAGGCCAGCCAGACAACTATTTATTTAAGTAGCCTAATGATCCATCATCAGGAGCTAGTCAAACATAAATAGCTTGTTCATGAACTCCCTTAAAACAGTTAGCTTCACTAACCTCTTGAACAAACTCTAGAACAAACATTGTCCTGACTAGACATTCACTTCATTGGCTTGGAAGGGAGGCCAATCACCAGACAGAGAACATAATTGATAAGAGTGGATGTGGTGTTGTCATGGACAACAGCATCGATCCAACCTCTTTAACATTAGCCAGTGCAAGTAGAATAAACAATATATCAAATGACAATCACATTAATGGATTTTCCAATAAAGTTCATTATTGCTGATATACTTGTTTCAAATTAATGGAGTTACAAGGGAATTGAAGGTTAAATAAAGGTTCAATAAAAAAACTAAAAAGAATGTAATTGCAACTTTAATTGAATGTGCTCTATAGAGTTCATTGAATATTCTATATTTATTCTAAGATGTACAAAGAAAACCATCAGATGGCAAGTGATGCGTTTCAATAAAACTCTATTGATGGAAGCACTGTAATTGTGAACTTTCTTTTCAAAATGTGTAATTGGTTTGAAGCTGAAAAGATTATCCACCATTTTAGCCTCCATTATCAAGATATGATATAGTCTGTGATGCTCCGAAATGATTTCATTTATGACAACAGGCTTGGCAATCAGAACTATCCCATTGGGATTAAAAAGTGCTGAACAATGGGATAGTTCTGATTGCTAAGCTCTTTGACTGGAAAATGATGGTCATGACTGGCTTCTTCCATACAGTGCACTCAGCATGTAATATAATAGCGACTGCTTTCTCACCCGTTATGGCTCTGTCCCATTGTTTCATGCTGAATATACAGTTTTAATGGTTTATAGCTAGTTGGAGATGCCATCAGAGATGTTTTAACATAGTAAATGTAATTTCAGTCTATTTGAAATATCACTGTTGTTTCCACTGCTACAGGGCCAAATTTGGGGCCCCGGGGCACCTACCTCCAGGGTCACTAGAGCTGTTTGATGTGACTGCCTGGCTATAGGCAACCACCCATGCTCAGCTTCTGTACTTTACCATTTTCAAAAATGTCCATGGCATGTCTACAAGGCCTTCCTGCTGGTAAACAAGAGACTTTGTAGGTCATGATTAAAAGACTAATTTGTCTTCCACACTCCATCTGCTCAGCCTCAACCTACCAGGTAATTAGGCAGCTATGGGACACCGAGGCTGTCTCCCAAATGGTACTCTATTCCCTATTTAGTGCACTACGTAAGGGAAAGGGTGCCACTGGGATGCAAAGCTGAATAGTGGATGGCCTCAGGGGGGTTTCAACCCTACTTTCATGCACCTATTAGGAACCCCTGGCAATGCTTTCCACATGTGCAATTAATGTGTTGTGTATTTTATGGGAGTTCTACTGCAATTGATAATTGATGGCCTTATATATATATACAGTACCAGTCAAAAGTTTGGACACACCTACTCATTCAAGGGTTTTTCTTTATTTGTACTATTTTCTACATTTTCATCAAAACTATGAAATAACACATATGGAATCATGTAGTAACCAAAAAAGGGATAAACAAATAAATTTATATTTGATATTTTATGCTCTTCAAAGTTGCCACCCTTTGCCTTGATGACACCTTTGCACACTCTTGGCATTCTCAACCAGCTTCACCTCTAATGCTTTCCCAACAGTCTTGAATGTGTTCCCACATATGCTGACCACTTGTTGGCTGCTTTTCCTTCTCTATGTGTTCCAACTTATCCCAAACCATCTCAATTTTCCTTGAGGTCGGGTGATTGTGGATGCCAGGTCATCTGCTGCAGCACTAAATCACTCTTCTTCTTGGTCAAAAGCCCTTGCACAGCCTGAAGGTGTGTTGGGTCATTGTCCTGTTGAAAAACAAATGATAGTCCCACCAAGCGCAAACTAGATGGGATGGTGTATCGATGCAGAATGCTGTGGTAGCCATGTTGGTTAAGTGTACCTTGAATTCTAAAACCATCACAGACAGTGTCACCAGCAAAGCACCATCACACCTGCTCTTACATGCTTCATGGTGGGAACCACACTGTCACGCCCTTGCCTTAGTATTCTGTGTTTTCGTTATTATTTTGGTTAGGCCAGGGTGTGACATGGGGATTTATGTGGTTTGTTTTGTCTGGGGTTGTTTGTAGTTATGGGATTGTGGTTAGAGTAGTACTCTAGGTAAGTCTATGGTTGCCTAGAGTGGTTCTCAATCAGAGGCAGGTGTTTATCGTTGTCTCTGATTGGGAACCATATTTAGGCAGCCATATTCTTTAGGTCTTTTGTGGGTGATTGTTCCTGTCTTTGTGGCACTAGATGAGGGCTGTTTCGGTTTTTTCACGTTTCTTGTTTTGTAGATTGTTGTATTTTCATCTTCATTATATATGTACAAAACTAACCACGCTGCATTTTGGTCCGCCTCTCTTTCACCAGAAGAAAACATTTACACATACATGCGGAGATCATCCATTCACCTCGTCTGCATCTCACAAAGACACAGCAGTTGAAACCAAAAATCTCAAATTTGGACTCATTTAGACCTAAGGACAGATTTCCACAGGTCTAATGTCCATTGCTCGTATTTCTTGGCCCAAGCAAGTCTCTCCTTTTTATTGGTGTCCTTTAACCTCTTGAAACTCTGGGGGCGCTATTTCATTTTTGGATGAAAAACGTTCCCGTTTTAAACAAGATATTTTGTCACAAAAAGATGCTCGACTATGCATATAATTGATAGCTTTGGAAAGAAAACACTCTGAATTTTCCAGAACTGCAAAGATATTGTCTGTGGGTGCCCTAGAACGGGAGCTACAGGCAAAACCAAGATGAAACGGCAACCAGGAAATCAGCAGGATTTTTGAGGCTCTGTTTTCCATTGTCTCCTTATATGGCTGTGAATGCGAGAGGAATGAGCCTGCCCTATCTATCGTTTCCCCAAGGTGTCTGCAGCATTGTGACGTATTTGTAGGCATATCATTGGAAGATTGACCATAAGAGACTACATTTTCCAGGTGTCCGCCCGGTGTCCTCCGTCGAAATTGGTGCGTCATTTTCAGCTGCTGGTATTTTTCCATGCGATTCTGAGGGGAAAGCAGGCTTCCACGAACTGCATATCAATGAAGAGATATGTGAAAAAACACCTTGAGGATTGATTCTAAACAACGTTTGCCATGTTTCGGTCGATATTATGGAGTTAATTCGGAAAAAGTTTGACGTTTTGGTGACTGAATTTTCGGTTTGTTTCGGTAGCCAAATGTGATGTACAAAACGGAGCAATTTCTCCTACACAAAGATTATTTCAGGAAAAACTGAACATTTGCTATGTAACTGAGAGTCTCCTCATTGAAAACATCCGGAGCTCTTCAAAGGTAAATGATTTTATTTATTTGGTTATCTGGTTTTTGTGAAAATGTTGTGTGCCTAAATGCTACGCAAAATGCTAAGCTAGCGTGCAATACTCTTACACAAATGCTTGATTTGCTATGGTTCAAAAGCATATTTTGAAAATCTGAGATGACAGTGTTAAGAAAAGGCTAAGCTTGAGAGCTAGCACATTCATTTCATTTCATTTGCGATTTTCATAAATAGTTAACGTTACGTTATGCTAATGAGCTTGAGGCTATAACTGGATACAGGTTTTTTTCATAGCCAAACGTGAACAAAACGGAGCGACTTGTCCTACACAAATAATATTTTTTTGAAAAACTGAACATTTGCTATCTAACTGAGAGTCTCCTCATTGAAAACATCTGAAGTTCTTCAAAGGTAAATGATTTTATTTGAACGATTTTCTTGTTTTTGTGAAAATGTTGCTGGCTGAATTCTAGACTTATAGCTATGTTAGCTATCAATACTCTTACACAAATGCTTGTTTAGCTATGGTTGAAAAGCATATTTTGAAAATCTGAGATGACAGTGTTGTTAACAAAAGCCTAAGCTTGAGAGCAAATATATTTATTTCATTTCATTTGCGATTTTCATGAATAGTTAACGTTGCGTTATGCTAATGAGCTTGAGGCTATAAATAGAATCCCGGATCCGGGATTGCGCGACGCAAGAAGTTAATAGTGGTTTCTTTGCAGCAAATCTACCATGAAGGCCTGATTCACGCGGTCTACTCTGAACAGTTGATGTTGAGATGTGTCTGTTACTTAAACTCTGTGAAGCATTTATTTGGGCTGCAATTTCTGAGGCTGGTAACTCTAAACATATCCTCTGCAGCAGAGGTAACTCTGGGTCTTCTGTGGCGGTCTTCATGAGAGCCAGTTTCATCATAGCGCTTGATGGTTTTTGCGACTGCACTTGAAGAAACTTTCAAAGTTCTTTAAATTTTCCACATTGACTGACCTTCAGGTAAAGTAATGATGTACTGCCATTTCTCTTTGTTTATTTGAGCTGTTCTTGCCATAAAATGGACTTGGTCATTTACCAAATAGGGCTAGCTTCTGTATACTAACCCTACCTTGTCACAACACAACTGATTGGCTCGGTCGCATTAAGATGGAAATAAATCCAGAGATTTGGTCTTAGTGGTCTTAGTGGGACAATCAATTGTTTTTCAACACGACAATGACCCAACACACCTCCAGGCTGTATAAGGGATATTTTACCGTGATGGAGTGCTGCATCAGATGACCTGGCCTCCACAGTCCCCCGAACTCAACCCAATTGAGATGGTTTGGGATGAGTCGGACCGCTGAGTGAATGAAAAGCAGACAACAAATGCTCAGCATATGTGGAAACTCCTTCAAGACTGTTTGAAAAGCATTCCAGGTGAAGATGGTTGAGAGAATGCCAAGAGTGTGTGAAGCTGTCATCAAGGCAAAGGGTTGTTATTTGAATAATCTCAGATGTAAAACATATTTTGATATGTTTAACCCTTTTTTGGTTACTACATGATTCCATATGTGTTATTTCATAGTTTTGATGTCTTCACTATTATTCTACAATGTAGAAAATAGTACAAATAAAGAAAAACCCTTGAATGAGTAGGTGTTCTAAAACCTTTGACCTTTTAATGTATAATAATAAACCTTTTGTGAACCAACACTCACACATGACTCTTTTCCCTCTTACTTTGAGGAGAAATGTACTTACTATGACTGAGATCTGTGGTTGTCCCACCGAGTTATCTTAAGATGAATGCATTATCTGTAAATCACTCTGAATAAGAACATCTGCTAAATGACTCAAATAAAAAATCAGCTATGTCTAAGCTGCAGACATCAAAAGCCTAGAGTCACAAACACAGATACCCTCTCAGGCATGAACAGGGGAGTGAATCTATTCATTTATTCATTCATCGGCAGCCAAGTGTGCAGGTGAAACCAGCATTGTGGCTATACAAAAATCAGATGGCAGCAGGAAACCACCGAAATGTATGAACTGATGACACAAAGGAAATCCTCAGAGGTGGCGGCCATTGATGTTTCATCCCATGGTGTCCCATGGCCATCGTCATCAGTAAAGCAACTCATTTCAGAGGGGACATTTGAATTACATTTTTTGGTTTCTATTTTAGGTTGGTCAGGGCGTGAGTTGGGTGGGCATTCTATGTTTTGTGTTTATATTTCCATGTGTTTGGCCTGGTATGGTTCCCAATCAGAGGCAGCTGTCAATCGTTGTCTCTGATTGAGAACCATACTTAGGTAGCCTGTTTTCTCACTCTTGTTTGTGGGTGGTTATTTTCCGTTTCAGTGTTTTTCACCATTCGGGACTGTTTCGGTTTTTCTTTATTCGCTTGTTCGTTTGTTTCCTGTGTTCAGTGTAATAAATATGACAAACACTTACCACGCTGCATATTGGTCCGATATTTCCTACACTTCCTCAGAAGAGGAAGATGACAACTGTTACAGAACCACCCAACACAACCGGACTAAGCAACGTGGTAACCAGGAGCAGAGGGTTCTGGACTCCTGGACATGGGAGGAGATTTTGGATGGTAGGGTAAGAGCTGGAGGCAGCTAAAGCCGAGCGGCGGTGTTATGAGGAGTTAGCCCAACGTCTCGCAACAGGGATGAGAGGCAGCCCCCAAAATGTCTTGGGGGAGGCACACGGGGAGTGTTGCTAAGTCAGGTAGGAGACCTGAGCCAACTCCCCGTGCTTACCGTGGCGAGAGGTGGACCGGGCATGCACCGTGTTATGCCGTGAGGTGCACGGTGTCCCCAGTGCGCAGGTATAGCCCGGTGCTCTACATCGCAGCTCCTCGTATCGGCCTGGCAAGAGTGGGCATCGAGCCAGGAGCAATGAAACCAGCTCAGCGCATCTGGTCTCCAATGTTTCTCCTCAGTCTGGGTTATATGGCACCAGCCCCGGTTCGCCAGCACAGCCCAGTGCGGTCTGTTCCACCCCACTGCACTTGCCAGGCTACGGGGAGTATCCAGCCAGGGCAGGTTGTGCAGGCTCGGTGCTCGAGACCGCCATTGCGCCTCCATGGTCCGGTCCATCCGGTGCCTCCTCCATGCACCAGGCCTCCTGTGGCAGCCCCACACACCAGGCTGTCTCTCCGTCTCCTCCCTCCAGGTGCTCCCGCCTGTCCAGCGCTTCCAGAGTCTTCCTCCTGTCCAGCGCTTCCAGAGTCTACCTCCTGTCCAGCGCTGCCAGAGCCGCCCGTCAGTCAGGAGCTGCCAGAGCCGCCCGTCAGTCAGGAGCTGCCAGAGCCGCCTGTCAGTCAGGAGCTGCCAGAGCCGCCAGTCAGTCAGGAGCTGCCAGAGCCGCCCGTCAGTCAGGAGCTGCCAGAGCCGCCCGTCAGTCAGGAGCTGCCAGAGCCGCCCGTCAGTCAGGAGCTGCCAGAGCCGCCCGTCAGTCAGGAGCTGCCAGAGCCGCCCGTCAGTCAGGAGCTGCCAGAGCCGCCCGTCAGTCAGGAGCTGCCAGAGCCGCCCGTCAGTCAGGAGCTGCCAGAGCCGCCCGTCAGTCAGGAGCTGCCAGAGCCGCCCGTCAGTCAGGAGCTGCCAGAGCCGCCCGTCAGTCAGGAGCTGCCAGAGCCGCCCGTCAGTCAGGAGCTGCCAGAGCCGCCCGTCAGTCAGGAGCTGCCAGAGTTGCCCGTCAGTCAGGATCTGCCAGAGCCGCCGTCAGTCAGGATCTGCCAGAGTCGCCCTTCACTCTGGCGCTGCCAGAGTCGCCCTTCACTCTGGCGCTGCCAGAGTCGCCCTTCACTCTGGCGCTGCCAGAGTCGCCCTTCACTCTGGCGCTGCCAGAGTCGCCCTTCACTCTGGCGCTGCCAGAGTCGCCCTTCACTCTGGCGCTGCCAGAGTCGCCCTTCACTCTGGCGCTGCCAGAGTCGCCCTTCACTCTGGCGCTGCCAGAGTCGCCTTCACTCTGGCGCTGCCTGGCCCTTCGCTGGCGCTGCCAGAGTCGCCCTTCACTCTGGCGCTGCCAGAGTCGCCCTTCACTCTGGCGCTGCCAGAGTCGCTCTTCACTCTGGCGCTGCCAGAGTCACTCTGGCGCTGCCAGAGTCGCCTTCACTCTGGCGCTGCCAGAGTCGCCTTCACTCTGGCGCTGCCAGAGTCGCTGGCGCTGCCAGAGTCGCCCTTCACTCCTGGCGCTGCCAGAGTCGCCCTTCACTCTGGCGCTGCCAGAGTCGCCCTTCACTCTGGCGCTGCCAGAGTCGCCCTTCACTCTGGCGCTGCCAGAGTCGCCCCTTCACTCTGGCGCTGCCAGAGTCGCCCTTCACTCTGGCGCTGCCAGAGTCGCCCTTCACTCTGGCGCTGCCAGAGTCGCCCTTCACTCTGGCGCTGCCAGGCGCTGCCGCCCTTCACTCTGGCGCTGCCAGAGTCGCCCTTCACTCTGGCGCTGCCAGAGTCGCCCTTCACTCTGGCGCTGCCAGAGTCGCCCTTCACTCTGGCGCTGCCAGAGTCGCCTTCACTCTGGCGCTGCCAGAGCTCTGGCCTTCACTCTGGCGCTGCCAGAGTCGCTCTTCACTCTGGCGCTGCCAGAGTCGCCCTTCACTCTGGCGCTGCCAGAGTCGCTCTTCACTCTCTGGCGCTGCCAGAGTCGCCCTTCACTCTGGCGCTGCCAGAGTCGCTTCTTCACTCTGGCGCTGCCAGAGTCACTTCACTCTGGCGCTGCCAGAGTCGCCCTTCACTCTGGCGCTGCCAGAGTCGCCCTTCACTCTGGCGCTGCCCGCTCTTCACTCTGGCGCTGCCAGAGTCGCTTCTTCACTCTGGCGCTGCCAGAGTCGCCCTTCACTCTGGCGCTGCCAGAGTCGCTTCTTCACTCTGGCGCTGCCAGAGTCGCCCTTCACTCTGGCGCTGCCAGAGTCGCCTTCACTCTGGCGCTGCCAGAGTCGCCTTCACTCTGGCGCTGCCAGAGTCGCTCTTCACTCTGGCGCTGCCAGAGTCGCTTCTTCACTCTGGCGCTGCCAGAGTCGCCCTTCACTCTGGCGCTGCCAGAGTCGCGCTGCCTTCACTCTGGCGCTGCCAGAGTCGCCCTTCACTCTGGCGCTGCCAGAGTCGCCTTCACTCTGGCGCTGCCAGAGTCGCCCTTCACTCTGGCGCTGCCAGAGTCGCCCCTTCACTCTGGCGCTGCCAGAGTCGCCCTTCACTCTGGCGCTGCCAGAGTCGCCTTCACTCTGGCGCCTTCACTCTGGCGCTGCCAGAGTCGCCCTTCACTCTGGCGCTGCCAGAGTCGCCCTTCACTCTGGCGCGCTGCTTCACTCTGGCGCTGCCAGAGTCGCCCCTTCACTCTGGCGCTGCCAGAGTCGCCCTTCACTCTGGCGCTGCCAGAGTCGCCCTTCACTCTGGCGCGCCTGCCTTCACTCTGGCGCTGCCAGAGTCGCTTCACTCTGGCGCTGCCAGAGTCGCCTTCACTCTGGCGCTGCCAGAGTCGCCTTCACTCTGGCGCTGCCAGAGTCGCCCTTCACTCTGGCGCTGCCAGAGTCGCCTTCACTCTGGCGCTGCTGCTTCACTCTGGCGCTGCCAGTCGCCTTCACTCTGGCGCTGCCAGAGTCGCCCTTCACTCTGGCGCTGCCAGAGTCGCCTCTTCACTCTGGCGCTGCCAGAGTCGCCCTTCACTCTGGCGCTGCCAGAGTCGCCCTTCACTCTGGCGCTGCCAGAGTCGCCCTTCACTCTGGCGCTGCCAGAGTCGCCCTTCACTCTGGCGCTGCCAGAGTCGCCCTTCACTCTGGCGCTGCCAGAGTCGCCCTTCACTCCGGCGCTGCCAGAGTCGCCTTCACTCTGGCGCTGCCAGAGTCGCTTCTTCACTCTGGCGCTGCCAGAGTCGCCCTTCACTCTGGCGCTGCCAGAGTCGCCCTTCACTCTGGCGCTGCCAGAGTCGCCCTTCACTCCGGCGCTGCCAGAGTCGCCTTTCCCATCTATTCGGCGGCGAGGGTTGCCGCTCCTAATTCGCCAACTAAGTGGGCCGAGACTAAGGTGGAGTGGGGTCCACGTCCCACGCCAGAACCGCCATCGCGGACAGATGCTCACCCAGACCCTCCCCTATGGGGTTAGGTTTTGCGGCCAGAGAATTTGAATACGTCCAACCGGCCTCAGAACCACAGACCACGTGTAACCACACCAGCCCAGGACCTCCACATCTGGCTTGTTCACTTGCGGGATCATCTGAAAGCAGCCACCCAGACAGCTGCTGAAACTGGGGGTTTGTACAACCAAAGAATGCAAATGCTCACCTTTGATGGCCACTGCTGGCGAAGTGTGTTCTTCATGGATGAATCCCGGTTTCAACTTTACCGGGCAGTATGGCGTCGTGTGGGAGAGCGGTTTGCTGATGTCAACATTGTGAACAGAGTGCCCCATGGATGGAGGTAGGGTTACGGTATGGGCAGGCATAAGCTATAGACAACGAACACGATCGCAATTTGAATGCACAGAGAAACCGTGACGTGATCCTAAGGCCCATTGTCATGCCATTCTCCCTCTGCCATCCCCTCATGTTTCAGCATGTTAATGCACTGCCCATGTCGCAAAGATCTGTACACAGTTTCTGGTAGCTGAAAATGTTCCAGTTCTTCCACGGCCCGCATACTCACCAGACATGTCACCCATTGAGCCTGTTTGGGATGGTCTGGATCAACGTATACAACAGCGCGTTCCAGTTCTGGCCAAAATCCAACAACTTCACTCAGCAATTGAAGAGGAGTGGGACAACATTCCACAGGCCACAATCAACAGCCTGATTAACTCTATGCGAAGGAGATGTGCCATACTGCAAGAGTCAAATGGTGGTCACACCAGATACTGACTGGTTTTCTGATCCACACCCCTACTTTTTTTTAAAAGTTAACTGTGACCAACAGATGCATATCTGTATTCCCAGTCATGTGAAATCCATAGATTATGGCCTAATGAATGTATTTCAAAAACTGGTTTCCTTATACGAACTGTAACTCAGTAAATCTTTGAAATTGTTGCATGATGCGTTTATATTTTTGTTCAGTGTAGTTTATTATACCTGTATCAGTGAAGAAAAGTATTTTTCTGGGGAATGTGCCATAATCATAGCTTCGTCCAACAGCTTGTGAAGAAGGCGTTCATGAGGTCCTTTATAGCTCACATGGCGCTTGTAACACCAGGGTAGTGGGTTTGATTCCAGGAACTACCTATACGTAATATGTATGCCCAGATTTGGATAAAGCATCTGCTAAATGGCAGACATTATATTATTTGAAATGCCACAGTATCATTATTCAATTGGCACACAAACAAACTTCAGCAAAACATACACTATATACAGTTGAAGTCGGAAGTTTACATACACTTAGGTTGGAGTCATTAAAACTCGTTTTTCAACCACTCCACAAATTTCTTGTTAACAAACTATAGTTTTGGCAAGTCGGGAAGGACATCTACTTTGTGCATGACACAAGTAATTCTTCCAACAATTGTTTACAGACAGATTATTTCACTTATAATTCACTGTATCACAATTCCAGTGGGTCAGAAGTTTACATACTCTAAGTTGACTGTGCCTTTCATGGCTTTAGAAGCTTCTGATAGAATAATTGACATCATTTGAGTCATTTGGAGGTGTACCTGTGGATGTATTTCAAGGCCTACCTTCAAACTAGGTGCCTCCTTGCGAGACATCATGGGAAAATCCAAAGAAATTAGCCAAGATAGTAGACCTCCACAAGTCTGGTTCATCCTTCTGAGCAATTTCCAAATGCCTGAAGATACCACGTTCATCTGTACAAACAATAGTACAATTATAAACACCATGGGACCACGCAGCCGTCATACCGCTCAGGAAGGAGACACGTTCTGTCTCCTAGAGATTAACGTAATTATGTGTGAAAAGTGCAAGTCAATCCCAGAACAACAGCAAAGGACCCTGTGAAGATGCTAGAGGAAACAGGTTCAAAAGTATCTATATCCACAGTAAAATGAGCCCTATATCGACATAACCTGAAAGGCCGCTCATCAAGGAAGAAGCCCTGCTCCCAAACAGCCATAAAAAAGCCAGACTACGGTTTGCAACTGCAAATGGGGACAAAGTACTTTTTGGTGAAATGTCCTCTGGTCTGATGAAACAGAAATAGAACTGTTTGCATAATTTCCATCGTTATGTTTGGAGGAAAAAGGAGGCTTGCAAGCCAAAGAACACTATCCCAACCACCAAGCACGGGGGTGGCAGCATCATGTTGTGGGGGTGGCAGCATAATGTTGTGGGGGTGCTTTGCTGCAGGCGGGACTGGTGCACTTCACAAAATAGATGGCATCATGAGGGAGGAAAATGATGTGGATATATTGACGCAACATCTCAGACATCAGTCAGGAAGTTAAAGCTTGGTCGCAAATGGGTCTTCCAAATGGACAATGACCCCAAGCATACTTCCAAAGTTGTGGCAAATGGCTTAAGGAAAACAGAGTCAAGGTATTGGAGTGGCCATCACAAAGCCCTGACCTCAATCCTATAGAAAATTTGTGTGCAGAACTGAAAAAGCGCGTGCAAGCAAGGAGGCCTACAAACCTGACTCTCAGCTCTGTCAGGAGAATGGGCCAAAATTCACCTAACTTATTGTGGGATGCTTGTGGAAGGCTACCCGAAATGTGTTGACCAAAGTTAAACAATTTAAGGGCAATGCTACCAAATACGAATTTGAGTGTCTTTATAAACTTCTGACCCACTGGGAATGTGATGAAAGAAATAAAAGCTGAAATAGATAATTCTCTCTACTATTATTCTGACATTTCACATTCTTAAAATAAAGTGGTGCTTGTAACTGACCTAAGACAGGGAATTTTTACTAGGATTAAATCTCAGGAATTGTGAAAAACTGAGTTTATAAGTATTTGATTAAGGTGTATGTAAACTTCCGACTTCAACTGTATACAAAAGTATGTGGAAACCCCTTCAAATGAGTGGAGTTGCCTATTTCAGCTCACCCGTTGCTGACAGGTTTATAAAATCAAGCACACAGGCATGCAATCTCCATAGACGAACAAAGGCAGTAGAATGACCTTAATGAAACGCTCAGTGACTTTCAACGTGGCACCGTAAGTTTGTCCAATTTCTACTCTGCTAGAGCTGCCCCAGTCAATTGTAAGTGCTGTTATTGTGAATTGGAAACGTCTAGGAGCAACAAGGGCTCAGCCACAAAGTGGTAGGCCACACAAGCTCACAGAACAGGACCGCCGAGTGCTGAGTCGCGTAAAAATCGTCTGTCCTCGGTTGCAACACTCACTCCCGAGTTCCAAACTGCCTCTGGAAGCAACTTCAGCAGAAGAACTGTTCGTCAGGAGCTTTGTGAAATGGGTTTCCATGGCCGAGCAGCCGCACACAAACCTAAGATCACCATGCACAATGTCAAGCGTTGGCTGAAGTGGTGTAAACTCGTCGCCATTGGACTCTGGAGCAGTGGAAATTCATTATCTGGAGTGATGAATCACCTTTCACCATCTAGCAGTCCGACGGACAAATCTGGGTTTGGCGGATGACAGGACAACACTACTTTTCATGGTTCGGGCTAGGCCCCTTAGTTCCAGTGAAAGGATATCTTAACGGTACAGCATACAATGACATTCTAGATGATTCTGTGCTTCCAACTTTGTGGCAACAGTTTGGGGAAGGCCCATTACTGTTTCAGCTTGACAATGACCCCACCCCATGCACAAAGTGAGGTCCATATAGAAATAGTTTGTCGGGATCGGTGTGGAAGAACTTGACTGGCCTGCACAGCGCTCTGACCTCAACCCCATCAAACACTTTTGGGGTGAATTGACGCGCCGACTGCGAGCCAGGCCTAATCGCCCAACATCTGTGCCCGACCTCACGAATGCTCTTGTGTCTGAATGGAAGCAAGTCCCATATCAATTTTCCAACATCTAGCGGAAAGCCTTCCCAGAAGAGTGGAGGCTGTTATAGCAGCAAAGGTGGGATCAACTCTATATTAATGCCCATGAGTTTGGAATGATATTTTCGAAGAGCAGGTGTCCACATACTTTTGGCCATGTAGTGTATTCGAATGGAAGTTATTTCCCAGCCCTTTGAGTCTTCATTGTTCCCCAGTGCAGGCTCTCTCTCTATATAGGTAGGCTTTAAGTAGGCATATTTCATAACTGCAAAACCTATACGCAACTAATATCAGGCTGTGCTCCATTGATTTCCCTGTGCGCCTGGACTGCTGATATTTGAAAAATAATATTACATTTGCCCCGGAGCAGTTGTTTCAGTGTGGCAATAATTCCTAATGGAAGACTAACACTTAGAAGCTGTGTGCTGCTGGATGAGAGACTAGGTACTCCATTAACCAAAAATCCCTGGACCACTCAGGCACAGATTTCCCATTAAAGCAAAGAGCACTGAATTGGCAAAAACGCTATATCAATAATTCTGCTATATTCACACCTGGTTCCTGACCCCCCTGCACTCCATTTCATCAGCAGTTAATTTAGCCTTATCTCAATGGTATTAAAAGCGAGGGTTCAAGCTATGCAATTTTCTCAGGTGAAACTCAATTTGAAAAAGCTAAATCAGAGGAGAAGAATTAACACTAGGTCAGTGGCGGTTTTAGCTTGTACGTCTCCCTGGGTGAACCCCCCCCAATAAAAAACAACACAAATACATAATCAAAACATTTAAAACTATATAAATATACAAATATACGACTCCTAAATATCAAAGAGAAGTAACAAAGACAAATAGAAAATATTTGATTTGGCACTCCAGCATTAATACATTACCCATCCCCCAACACTGTCAACTAAGAGTCAAGACTCAACCAATTCACCTTGGTGGTGTGCAGACTGGTTTTATATTTTTCTTAACGATTTCGCACGAACCATTAAAAAAATGCAACAATATGTCTGTGAAACTATATATTTGCAGTATTATGAAGGAATTGTGGTTTATTTGGTAGCATTTCATAGTGTGACTGATTTTACTAATTGCATCAGTACTGTACAAAGTTAGAGGTGCGCTATTTGATAGATTCCCCCGCTCCCCCTACCTCGGGCTTCCAGTGGGGAGAAATGAGGTCAACCTACCGCCTCCCCATCTCGTATTTCTGAGTGGGAGACCTTCCCAGGCAGTAGCTCACAAACTAGAATCAGGGCGCCCACTCCGACAAGGTTAATTGACCCACAGTCCCACACGGTGACATGATATCATTAACGTGACGTGCAGATTAGCGATAGAAAACCGCTCGCACAAAATGTCACCAATCCCCCCCAAATTATGTGGGCACCCCATGCCTCCCCCCGGCAAGATGCCGCCCTGGGCGGCTGCCCTTGTCGCCTATACCTAAATCCTCCACTGCACTAGTTGCACAAAAGGAGGTCAACATTGGATTAGAAAATGGGAAAGAAAAGATGGCAATAATTGACATGAATTTACAATCAATGAAATTTCCTTTAGGAGACAAAGGTGAACATTCGGTGGAAAAGATTGCATCCTGCCAGACTACTGAGACAAACGAGCAGACTAGAGCATACTTTTATGGGAGAAAGTATAATTTTCCTGTTTAGAAAATAATAGACTATAACCACTCGGGTACCAAGGACCTCTCTTAATTCCAGTCCTATAGGCCTACTGTACAACAGCTTCTTTTCTTTTTATATACATTTCCTAAATCCGTAATTTTACGGGCTCATTTGGAAAGATTTTGAATATTCAAAGAAACTGGGAAAGGTCCATAGCAGGCAGTGTTGTAACATTAGCTTGCTATATAACTTGTGAGTGATAGGAAGCATGAGCACCACCACCCATCAGCCTACACCACCGTGCACACACCCTTTGTTACTATGACAACTAGCGTAGTCATGTCAGCAAATTACTGCTGTCTGAATACACAGAAATCCAATTTGGTCACTTGTAACTTGCTGTTTGGACGGTAAATACTCCAAAAAGTGCTTATACAAAAACCCAGAATAAATCCCCAAAGGCTGATTGGTAGTGGTGCTTACTGGCCCAAAGCTCTTAACCGCCAGGCTACCTGCCGCACTACGGAAAGCTCCACTACATGACCAAAAGTATCTGGACACCTGCTTGTCAAACATCTCATTCCAAAATCATGTGCATTAATATATAGTTTGTCCCCCCTTTACTGCTATAACAGCCTCCACTCTTCTGGGAAGGCTTTGCACTAAATCAAATCAAAATCCAATTTTATTTGTCACATACACATGGTTAGCAGATGTTAATGCGAGTGTAGCGAAATGCTTGTGCTTCTAGTTCCGACAATGCAGTAATAACCAACAAGTAATCTAACTAACAATTCCAAAACTACTGTCTTATACACACAAGTGTAAGGGGATAAAGAATATGTACATAAAGATATATGAATGAGTGATGGTACAGAGCAGCATAGGCAAGATACAGTAGATTGTATCGAGTACAGTATATACATATGAGATGAGTATGTAAACAAAGTGAGATGAATAATGTAGGGTATGTAAACATTATATTAGGTAGCATTGTTTAAAGTGGCTAGTGATATATTTTACATAATTTCACATCAATTCCCATTATTAAAGTGGCTGGAGTTGAGTCAGTGTGTTGGCAGCAGCCACTCAATGTTAGTGGTTGCTGTTTAACAGTCTGATGGCCTTGAGATAGAAGCTGTTTTTCAGTCTCTCGGTCCCAGCTTTGATGCACCTGTACTGACCTCGCCTTCTGGATGATAGCGGGGTGAACAGGCAGTGGCTCGGGTGGTTGTTGTCCTTGATGATCTTTATGGCCTTCCTGTAACATCGGGTGGTGTAGGTGTCCTGGAGGGCAGGTAGTTTGCTCCCGGTGATGCGTTGTGCAGACCTCACTACCCTCTGGAGAGCCTTACGGTTGTGGGCGGAGCAGTTGCCGTACCAGGCAATACAGCCCACCAGGATGCTCTCGATTGTGCATCTGTAGAAGTTTGTGAGTGCTTTTGGTGACAAGCCGAATTTCTTCAGCCTCCTGAGGTTGAAGAGGTGCTGCTGCGCCTTCTTCACGATGCTGTCTGTGTGGGTAAACCAATTCAGTTTGTCTGTGATGTGTATGCCGAGGAACTTAAAACTTACTACCCTCTCCACTACTGTTCCATCGATGTGGATAGGGGGGTGTTCCCTCTGCTGTTTCCTGAAGTCCACAATCATCTCCTTAGTTTTGTTGACGTTGAGTGTGAGGTTATTTTCCTGACACCACACTCCGAGGGCCCACATCTCCTCCCTGTAGGCAGTCTCGTCGTTGTTGGTAATCAAGCCTACCACTGTTGTGTCGTCCGCAAACTTGATGATTGAGTTGGAGGCGTGCGTGTCCACGTAGTCGTGGGTGAACAGGGAGTACAGGAGAGGGCTCAGAACGCACCCCAGTGTTGAGGTGGAGATGTTGTTGCCTACCCTCACCACCTGGGGGCAGCCTGTCTGAAAGTCCAGTGCCCAGTTGCACAGGGCGGGGAAGAGACCCAGGGTCTCGAGCTTGATGACGAGCTTGGAGGGTACTATGGTGTTAAATGCCGAGCTGTAGTCGATGAACAGCATTCTCACATAGGTATTCCTCTTGTCCAGATGGGTTAGGGCAGTGTGGTTGAGATTGCATCGTCTGTGAACCTATTTGGGCGGTAAGCAAATTGGAGTGGGTCTAGGGTGTCAGGTAGGGTGGAGGTGATATGGTCCTTGACTAGTCTCTCAAAGCACTTCATGATGACGGAAGTGAGTGCTACGGGGCGGTAGTCGTTTAGCTCAGTTACCTTAGCTTTCTTGGGAACAGGAACAATGGTGGCCCTCTTGAAGCATGTGGGAACAGCAGACTGAGATAGGGATTGATTGAATATGTCCGTAAACACACCAACCAGCTGGTCTGCGCATGCTCTGAGGGCGCGGTTGGGGATGCCGTCTGGGCCTGCAGCCTTGCGAGGGTTAACACGTTTGAACGTTTTACTCACCTCGGCTGCAGTGAAGGAGAGTCCGCATGTTTTCGTTGCAGGTCGTGTCAGTGGCACTGTATTGTCCTCAAAGTGGGCAAAAAACTTATTTAGTCTGCCTGGGAGCAAGACATCCTGGTCCGTGACTGGGCTGGTTTTATTTTTGTAATCCGTGATTTACTGTAGACCCTGCCACATACCTCTTGTGTCTGAGCAGTTGAATTGAGATTCTACTTTGTCTCTATACTGACGCTTAGCTTGTTTGATTGCCTTGCGGAGGAAATAGCTGCACTGTTTGTATTCGGTCATGTTACCAGTCACCTTGCCCTGATTAAAAGCAGTGGTTCACGCTTTCAGCTTCACGCGAATGCTGCCATCAATCCATGGTTTTTGGTTTGGGAATGTTTTAATCGTTGCTATGGGAACGACATCTTCAACGCACGTTCTAATGAACTCGAACACCGAATCAGCGTATTCGTCAATGTTGTTGTCTGACGCAATACGAAACATATCCCAGTCCACGTGATGGAAGCAGTCTTGGAGTGTGGAATCAGATTGGTCGGACCAGCGTTGGACAGACCTCAGCGTGGGAGCTTCTTGTTTCAGTTTCTGTCTGTAGGCAGGGATCAACAAAATGGAGTCGTGGTCAGCTTTTCCAAAAGGAGGGCGGGGCAGGGCCTTATATGCGTCGCGGAAGTTAGAATAACAGTGATCCAAGGTTTTGCCAGCCCTGGTTGCGCAATCGATATGCTGATACAATTTAGGGAGTCTTGTTTTCAGATTAGCCTTGTTAAAATCCCCAGCTACAATGAATGCAGCCTCAGGATGTATGGATTCCAGTTTGCAAAGAGTAAAATAAAGTTCGTTCAGAGCCATCGATGTGTCTGCTTGGGGGGGAATATATACGCTGTGATTATAATCGAAGAGAATTCTCTTGGTAGATAATGCGGTCGACATTTGATTGTGAGGAATTCTAAATCAGGTGAACAGAAGGATTTGAGTTCTTGTATGTTTCTGTGATCACACCACGTCTCGTTAGCCATAAGGCATACGCCCCCGCCCCTCTTCTTACCAGAAAGATGTTTGTTTCTGTCGGCGCGATGCATGGAGAAACCAGCTGGCTGCACCGACTCCGATAGCGTCTCTCCAGTGAGCCATGTTTCCCTGAAGCAAAGAACGTTACAGTCTCTGATGTCCCTCTGGAATGCTACCCCACTAGAAGTTGGAGCATTGCTACGAGGACTTGCTTCCATTCAGACACAAGAGCATTAGTGAGGTCAGGCATGATGATAAGGCCTGGTTTGCAGTCGGCATTCCAATTCATCCCAAAGATGTTTGACTCATCCCAAAGGTGTTCAATGGGGTTGAGGTCAGGGCTCTGTGCAGTGCAGTAAAACAGTAAAGGGCCTCCCCAAACTTTTACCACAAAGTTGGAAGCACAGAATCGTCTAGAATGTCATTGTCTGCTGTAGCGTTAAGATTTCCCAAACCATGAAAAACAGCCCCAGATCGTTATTCATTCTCCACCAAACTTTACAGTTGGCACTATACATTGGGGCAGGTAGCGTTGTCCTGTCATTTGCCAGATGGTGAAGCGTGATTCATTACTCCAAAGAAGGTGTTTCCACTGCTCCAGAGTCCAATGGTGGCCAGTTTTACACCACTCCAGCCAACACTTTGTGCATGGTATTTGGTATTTATTAGGATACCCATTAGCTGCTGCAAAAGCATCTGCTACTCTTCCTGGGGTCCACATGAAACATGTCATGATACAGAATATTATTAGTCAAGGACTGAAATACATACATTTCAAACAACACACATAGCCAACATATAAGTATATATACACAACATCTAGGTCTAATACATAGTACAGTACAAATTACAATGCAATATATTTTAAATGGCTGTCTCTTCACAGTCCCCTTTGTGCAGTATAGTGTTCTATTATGTTTTTTAAAACTGTTTTTATTGCTAGCTTGAGTTACCTGGGATGGCAGAGAGTTCCATGTAGTCATGGCTCTATTTAATACTGTGCATTTCCCAGCCTCTGTTCTGGACCTGGGGACTGTGAAGACGCCTCTGGTTGCATGACTTGTGCTGTACCGATGAGTTGTCTGAACTGTGTGCCAACTGCTTCAACAGACATTTCGGTACTTTCAACACATCAATACCTCGCACAAAGACAAATAGTGATGCAGTCAATCTCCTCAACTTTGAGCGAAGACAAACTGACATGCATGTTACTGATACTTTCCCTGTGCAATACCTGCTGCTTTGTTCTGGACCAACTGCAATTTACCTATGTCCTTCTTTGCCGCACATGACCACACATCTAGGCAGTAGTCCAGGTGTGACAGAACTAGGGCCTGTAGGACCTGTCTGGTTGACTGAGAATTTAAGAAGGCAGAGCAACGCCTTATCATAGACAAACCTCTTCCCATTTTAACAACCATTTGACCATGAAAGCTTTCTATCTAGGGTTACACCCAGCAGTTTAGTCTCCTCAACTTACTTAATAGCCACATGATTCAATAATGGATCTAAATTAGGTTTAGCATTGAGCTAGGGATTTGTCCCAAAAATTCTACCTTTAGTCTGAGATATTTAGCACCAGCCTATTGCTAGTTACCCATTCTAAAACGGACTGGAGCTCTATGTTGTGTCTCAGTTATTTACTTTAGTGTTGCAGCCGATGTGTATACTGTTGAGTTGACAGCTTACATAGACACACAGGCTTTATTCAAGGTCAGTGGAAGGTCATTTGTAAAAACAGAAAACAATAATAGCCCTAGCCGACTGCCCACCACACCCCACACTTGCATGAGAGAGGCTTCCATTACCGAAAACCTCTGTGTTCTATTAGATAGGTAACTCTCAATCCATAATAAGGCAGAGGATGAAAATCGTTTATGATCAATTACATCAAAAGCTGCATGGAAGTCTAACAAAACAGCTCCCACAATCTTCTTACTATTAATTTCTTTCAGCCAAACATCAGTCATTTGTGTCAGTGCCGAGCAAGTTGAGTGCCCCTCCCTATAAGCATGATGGAAGTCTGTTGTTAATTTGTTTTCTGTCAAATAAATTAGTGTTTGATCAAACAAAATGTTTCCCAAAAGTTTGCCAAGCACTTGTAACGGGCTAATTGATTGTCTGTTTGTACCATTAAAGGGTGATCTGATATTCTTGGGATGCAGAATGATGGTGTGTGCCCTTCATGTCTGAGGAGGCCATCTTCGAGGCTTAAATTGAAGATGTGGCAAACAGGAGTCACAATGTATTCCGCTACCAACCTCTACCAAGGAATTTACCATCCATGTTGTCGGTACCAGGTGGTTTGTCCACTGGTTGGCAAAAAATAATCACCTCTTCCACACCCACTTTGTGGACTCAAAACTACAGTGCTTGTCTTTCATAATTTGGTCCATTATGCATGAATATGAAGGCTCAACATTTGTTGTTTGCATTTCATACCTAAGTTTGCTAATCTTGCTAACAAAAAAGTTATAAAAGTGGTTGGCAATATCAAAGGGTGTTGTTATGAACAAGCCATCTGGCTCAATGAAAGATGGAGCCGAGTTTGCTTTCTGGCCTAGGATTTAATTGAAAATATTCCAGAGCTTTTTTACTATCATTCTTTATATAATTTATCTTTGTTCCATAGTATAGTTTCTTCTTCTTTATTTTTTGCTTAGTTACATTATTTCTCTGTTCGCTCTATGTGTGCCAGTCTGCTGTGTTGTCAGACTTATTTGCAATTCCCTTTGCCTCATCCCTCTCAGCCATACATTTTTTCTATTAATCATCTATCCATGGTTGACGTGGCAGTTCTAACAGTTCGTTTCCTGGTGGGTATATGCCTATCAGTAACCAGAAGAAGCAGTTTTATAAATGCTTCAAGTGCAGCATCCGGATGTTCCACATTACACACATCAGACCAACAAATACTTTTCACATCTTCGACATAGGAATCATTTCAAAACCTCTTGTATGATCGTTTATACACAATTTTAGGTCCAGTCTTTGGAACTTTGTTTTTTCTAGATATGCCTATTATATTATGATCACTACATCCGAAGGGTGTGGACACTGCTTTAGAGCAGAAGTCTGCAACATTAGTAAAGATGCGATCAATACAAGTGGATAATTTAGTTCCTGTTCTGTTTGCAAATACCGTGGTAGGTTGACTGACGACTTGAACCAGACTGCAGGCCCTGGCTACAGATTGGAGCTTCTTTTTGAGTGGGCTGCTTGATGACAACCAATCAATATTTAGGCCACCCAGAATATATACCTCTCTTGATATCACAGATATTATCCAACATTTCACACATACAGTATAGTCCAAATATGGACTTTTAGCACTTGGTGGTCTATAACAACTTTCTATGAGAGTAGGATTTAGGTGAGGCAGAACATGTAGCCATATTACTTCCACATCATCTAACATGAGATCCTCTTTCAGCCTAACAGGAATATGAACCTGGACATACATGGCAACACCCCCCATTTGCATTTCTATCTTTCCTATATATTCTATAAACATGTATAGTTACTATTGCATCATCAAATGAATTATCTAAGTGTGTTTCAGAGATACCCAGAATATTAATATTTTCTGATGTTAATAAGTTGTCAATTTCATGAACCTTGTTTCTCAGGCTACATATGTTAATATGGGCTATTTTTAGTCCTTTTCTGGGTTGCTTGTTTGTTTTTCATGCTATTCTGAGAGGCTGATCTGAGGTAGACATGTTAGTTGACATTTACATTTGAGTCAATGGTACTGAGTGGGCTTCCCACAGTGGGCTTCTTCCTCGGGCAGACAGTTTCAGTGCAAACAGCGGAATTAAAGTCTATGTGCATATGATTATTGCAGATAATACCCTCGGAGCTAACAGTTAAAGGAAAATAGATTACATTAACTGTACTTTTTCTCTGGGGTGCTACCAAACTTTGACCGTTAATCTCTTAAGCAGTTCACTATGTTGATGGAGATAATCCTGGAACCCCTGCGGTAAGGGTGAATCCCATCTTTTTAAAAGAGTGTTGGTTGCTCACAAAGCAAGTCACAATTGTCACAAAAGGAGACATTCCTGTCTTTGCAGAGTTTCTTCAGGAACTCGTTTAGGGCAGTGAGGCGGTTGTAACGTTCCAAACCTCTTATGTAACACGGCAGGGGGCTGTTCTCTTCCCTGTGCAAACAAAGGTGCTCAAAAGAATGTTATAAAGCCCTTCATCAGTTCTTCAGCTTGCCTAAAGTGAATGTTGTTAAATCCAACATGAGTGACAACGCTACCAATATTAAAGTAGTTGGCTAGAACTGTGGGCAGGAGGGAGTTTATAGCTTGGACACGGGAGCCTGGGTGACAGTGGACCGTGGTCGGCACACAGGCAGGCCAAAATCTCTCACCATCAGGCTTCCCACGACGATGGTGGTTGTGATGGAATCCGATGGGGAAAGAAGAGGGGGAACAGAACGGGCCTGCCTTGGGCAGGGGGGAGGAGGTGGGCTTCGACTCTTACCAGCATGACTCACCGCACATGTACCAGTAGCAGTGGATGGCGTCGGAATCCTCTGAGCGATGGAGGAGGGCCCAATACCTTGTTTTCTTTAGTCAGCGACCAGCTGAGCTGTGGAGGGTACCCCTGGACGTCAGCTGGCTGTTGGTGTACTCTTAGGATCAGAGCTGACTCCAGGGTCAGGTGTGTCTGCCTCCAGCGAGGCAAAGGTATTTAATAGCTGGATCTGATCTTCTAGGACATATGGAGGCTGACCAGACTGCCTCCCACCCGATGTCCTTCGCCTTGCCAGTGTTTAGTCTCCCACTGGCTGCGGAGTTGAGCTTAGAGTGGATTGCAACAGGTCAGTACTACCCGACTCATCAACCCCTTGGCTGTAGGAAGCATTCAGAACTGAAATTCTGTGTGCCTGGGCTGCATCAAAGTTCTTAGAACGCACATCTTGTTTTTCCCCGCAGCTGAGCTAGTCTCTACCCTATGGTGATCTTAAGCTTGTGTGCGGCTGCTCGGCCATGGAAACCCATTTCATGAAGCTCCCAACGAAGGGTATTACGCTGATGTTGCTTCCAGAGGCAGTTTGGAACTAAGTGTTGCAACCGAAGACATATGATTTTTACACGCTACGTGCTTCAGCACTTGGCGGTCCCATTCTGTGAGCTTGTGTGGCCTACCACTTCTCGGCTGAGTCGTTGCCCGTAGACATTTCGACTTCACAATAACAACACTTACAGTTGACCGGGACAGCTTTAGCAGGGCAGAAATTTGAAAAACTGACTTGTTGGAAAGATGGCATCCTATGACAGTGCCAAGTTGAAAGTCACTGAGCTCTTCAGTAAGGCCATTCCACTGCCAATGTTTGTCTATGGAGATTGTATGGCTGTGTGTTTGATTTTATACACCTGTCAGCAACGGGTGAGGCTGAAATACCCGAATCAACTAATTTAAATTTTGAATATATAGCGTATGCTCGGTAGCACACTAGATACTCTAGTGCAGGGATTGGCAACTTTGGGTGGGGATCACAAAAGATTTGAACTTATCATGAGGGGCTGTCACGCCCTGATCTGTTTCACCTGTCCTTGTGCTTGTCTCCACCCCCTCCAGGTGTCGCCCATCTTCCCCACTTACCCTCTGGATATTTATACCTTTGCTTTCTGTCTGTCTGTGCTAGTTCGTCTTGTTTGTCAAGCTTACCAGAGTTCGTACCGTCAGCTCCTGTCTTATCCCAGCCTCTTTTTCTCATATCCTCCTTGTTTTTGACCCTTGCCTGTTCTGATCCTGAACCCGCAAGCCTGACCACTGTTCCCATCCCTGAGTCTGCCTGCCGACCTGTACCTTTGCTCCACCTCTGGATTCCTGAACTCTGCATGTCCCCGACCCTCAGCCTGCCTGCCGTCCTCTACCTTTGCTCCTACTCTGGATTATCGACCCCTGCCTTGACCTGTCGTTTGCCTGCCCTTGTGGTTACAATAAACATTTTTACTCTACACAGTCTGCACTTGGGTTTACCTTAATTCCTGATAGGGACTGCAGTGGCTCGGGGGTCTGTGTAGCACACATGCAGTCAGAGCTGGCCCTAGGCTTTTGGGGGCCCTAAGCGAAACGTTGTTGTTGTTTTACAGCCAATTTCCTGCAATTCTACACATTTTGCCATAGGGTGGAGAGAAATGTTGGCAGTTTGTAATATGATATCTGAGTGAGAGTGACTAAGAGGTAGCTGGCCGCTAGACTCAATCAATCACAGTTATTTATAAAGCCCTTTTAACATCAGCAGGTGTCAAAGTGCTTGTACAGAAACCCAGCCTAAAACCCCAAAGAGCAAGCAATGCAGAAGCACAGTGGTTAGGAAAAACTCCCTAGAAAAGTAGGTCGGCCTCCACCCAGTACCCTGCCCTGAATTTAGTCACTGTCACTAATCAGTTACTCAAACATGCACCTTATAAGTTGCTGCTCTATGTACATAGATATGGAACGATGCTCACTTTAATAATAAAACAGTGGTCAATTTAATCATTTTTACATACTGTTGTACCCATTTCATATATATATATATCTATATATGTATATATATATATATATATATATATATATATATATATATATATATATATATATATATATATATATACAGTACCAGTCAAAAGCTTGGAAACACCTACTCTTTCCAGGGTTTTTCTTTTGTTGTACAATTTTTTACATTGTAGAATAATAGTAAAGACAAACTTTGAAACAACATATATGGAATCATGTAGTAACCAAAAAAAGGTTAAACAAATCAAAATATATTTTTGATTCTTCAAATTAGTTGTATAAAAAAATCATTATATGTAGAGGTGCTAAGTAACGGCAAATAAACTATAAGCTATGAAAATAAAGATAGTCGCACACTCTATATATAAACTCCCAGTAATTTGTGTAAATCACCAAAGTATGGGTATCTGTCACGATCGTTGCACTGAGGAGACCAAAGCGCAGCGTGATGTGAATACATCCTTTTAATGATAGATGAAAACAAACACAAAGTACACTAAACAAACAAACAAAATATCAAAACGAACGTGACCGCTATAAATACTGAGTGCAAACATGCAACATCACATAGACAATAACCCACAATACAAAACAGGCTACCTAAATATGGTTCCCAATCAGAGACAACGACAAACACCTGCCACTGATTGAGAACCATATCAGGCCAAAACACATAGAAACAAACTAACTAGACATGCAACATAGAATGCCCACTCATATCACACCCTGACCAAACAAAACATAGAAACAAACGACTCAAATAATGGTCAGAGTGTGACAGCATCACTGTGCCTTCTTCTGGCTGCCCAATAAATTACGGGGAGTTTATATATAGTGTGTGCGACTATCATTATTTTTAGAGATTCTACAAAGTAGACGCCCTTTGCCTTGATGACTTTGCACACACTTGGCATTCTCTCAACCAGCTTTATCTGGAATGCTTTTCCAATAGTCTTGAAGCAGTTCCCACATATGCTGAGCACTTGTTGCCTGCATTTCCTTCAATCTGCGGTTCAACTCATCCCTAACCATCTCAATTGGATTGAGGTCGGGTGATTGTGGAGGCCAGGTCATTTGATGCAGCACTCCATTACTCTCCTTCTTGGTCAAATAGCCTTTACACAGCCTGGAGGTGTGTTGGGTCATTTTCCTTTTGAAAAACAAATGATAGTCTCACTAAGCGCAAACCAGATGGGATGGCGTATTGCTGCAGAATGCTGTGGTAGCCATGCTGTTTAAGTGTGCCTTGAATTCTACAAAAATCACAGTCCGTGTCACCAGCAAAGCATCCCACACCATCACACCTCCTCCATGCTTCACGGTGAGAACAACACATGCAGAGATAATCCATTCACCTACTCTGCGTCTCACAAAGACACGGCGGTTGGAACCAAAAATCTCAAATTTGGACTCATCAGACCAAAGGACAGATTTCCACCAGTTTAATGTCCATTGCTCGTGTTTCTTGGCCCAAGCAAGTCTCTTCTTATTATTGGTGTCCTATAGTAGTGGTTTCTTTGCAACACTTCAACCATGAAGGCCTTTTTCAAGCAGTCTCTTCTGAACAGTTGATGTTGAGATGTGTCTGTTACTTGAACTCTGTGCCATTAATACAGGTAACGAGTGGAGGACAGAGGAGCCTCTTAAAGAAGAAGTTATAAGTCTGTGAGAGTCAGAAATCGTGCTTGTTTGTAGGTGACCAAATACTTATTTTCCACCATAATTTGCAAATAAATTCATTAAAAATCCTACAATGTGATTTTCTGGATTTATTTTCTCATTTTGTCTGTCATAGTTGAAGTGTACCTATGATGAAAATTACAGGCCTCTCTCATCTTTTTAAGTGGGAGAACTTGCACAATTGGTGGCTGACTAAATACTTTTTTGCCCCACTGTATGTATATTTTTACACAAAATGCATTCAGAAAGGACTCAGATCCCTTGACTTTTTCCACATTTTGTTACGTTACTACCTTATTATAAAATGTTATATATATTTTTTACCGCAACCTACAGACAATACCCCAAATGACAAATTGAAAACAGGGTTTTAGAAATATTTGCAAATTTATAATATATGTATTTTTTAAATACCTTATTCCATAAGAGTTCAGACCGTTTGCTATGAGAATCGAAATTGAGCTCAGTTTAAGGGTTTTCCTCTGGTGAAGGAGAAGCGGACCAAAATGCAGCGTGGTGGTTATTCATGTTCTTTAATAAAAGGAACTCGACATGAAATAACTAACAAAACCATAAATGTGCGAAAACCTAAACAGTCCTATCTGGTGAAAACACAGAGACAGGAACAATCACCCACGAAACACTCAAAGAATATGGCTGCCTAAATATGGTTCCCAATCAGAGACAACGATAAACACCTGCTTCTGATTGAGAACCACTCCAGACAGCCATAGACTATGCTAGATACCCCCACTAAGCCACAAACCCAATACCTAACAAATCCCCAAGACAAAACACACCACAATAAACCCATGTCACATCCTGGCCTGACCAAATAATTGAAGACAGACACAATATACTTCGACCAGGGCGTGACACTCAGGTGCATCCTGTTTACATTGATCATCCTTGAGATGTTTGTACAACTTGATTGGAGTGGTAGTGGTAGATTCAATTCATTTGACATCATTTGGAAAGGCACACACCAGTCTATTTAAGGTCCCACAGTTGACAATGCATGTCAGAGCAAAAACCGTGCAATGAGGTCGATGGAATTGTCCATAGAGCTCCGAGACAGGATTGTGTTGAGGCACAGATCTGGGGAAGGGTACCAAAACATTTCAGCAGCATGGAAGGTCCGGAAGAACACAGTGGCCTCCATCATTCTTAAATGAAAGAGGTTTGGAACCACCAAGACTCTTCCTAGAGCTGGCAGCACAGCCAAACTGAGCAATCATGGGAGAAGGGTCTTGGTCAGGGAGGTGACCAAGAACCCGATAGTCACTCTGATAGGGCTCTAGAGTTCCTCTGTGGAAATGGGAGAAGCACCTCTGCAGCACTCCACCAATCAGGCCTTTGTGGTAGAGTGGCCAAATGGAAGCCACTCCTCAGTAAAAGGCACATGACAGCCCGCTTGGAGTTTTCCAAAAGGCACCTAAAGACTTTCAGACCATGAGAAACAAGATTCTCTGGTCTGATGAAACCAAGATTGAACTCTGGCCTGAATGTCAAGTGTCACTACTGGAGGAAACCTGGCACCATCCTTACGGTGAAGCATGATGGTTGCAGCATCATGCTGTGGGGATGTTTTTCAGTGGCAAGAGTTCGGAGACTAGTCAGGACAAGGGAAAGATGAATGGAGCAAAGTACAGAGAGATCCTTGATGAAAACCTGCTCCAGAGCGCTCAGGACCTCAGACTGGGGTGAAGGTTCACCTTCCAACAGGACAATGACCTTAAGCACACAGCCAAGACAATGCAAGGGTGGCTTCAGGATAAGTCACTGAATGTCCTTGAGTGGCCCAGCCAGAGCCCGGACTTGAACCCGATTGAACATCTCTGGAGAGACTCTCCTCATCCAACCTGACAGCGCTTGAGAGGATCTGCAGAGAAGAATGGGAATAACTCCCCAAATACAGGTGTGCCAAGCTTGTAACGTCATACCCAAAAAGACTCAAGGCTGTAATCACTGCCAAACGTGCTTCAACAAAGTATTGGGTAAGGGGTCTGAACACTTATGTAAATGTGATATTTCAGGTTTTTTTTTGTAATGAATGTGCAACAAAATATATACATTTTTTTTGCTTTGTCATTATGGGGCATTGTGTGTAGACGATGAGAGGAAAAAAACAATTGTATCAATTTTACAATCAGGCTGTAACGTAACAAAATGTGGAAAAAGTCAAGGGATCTGAATACTTTCCGAATGCACTGTATACTGTATTCTAGTCAAGGCCATCATATTCAGTTATTGCTGTACATATGCTATTCTATCCCAACATATTCTTCAGTTAAACTACGCTGGAGTGATGAACCACCCTTGCTGTCTTTGCATTTGCACTTATACTAAACTCCTAAGGCATAAAAGTTAATTCATGAAAATGACAATTGAACAGGTAAAGAGTTAAGTATAATTATAAGTACCTATAAGAATAAGTATAATGTAGATTGCAAGAAAAGGCTCTTTCGGGTGTTTGAAAAATACAGAATTCACTGACTTGTGGAGAATTTACCCCCCCCCCCCCCCTTCCATCCTCATGTACTTCGTGTCCCCTCTAAAATAATGGGTGCATGTCTCCCCTGGCACTGTTTACAGTCTTCAAACCATTCACACGGACTCTATCTGGACGTTAACTCAAACCTCAATCCACAGAATGCTGTAGGCTATGGTCTGTCTGCTTTCAGACTCAACGTTGCGTCGATGCTGCTGCGTTAAAAAATACATTACAGGCAAAAGGAGCTTCACAGAAGTGCAGTCAGTTAATTTGGAGCTTCCGAAGTATTGAATGTGATTGTGTTTCCACATAAATGAACGCTCAAGATATCCCAGACTTTTACGGTAACAAAAATACTATTCCACAAAGTAAGGTGTTCATAGTTTTAAGAGGAACCTCAATGCGTATTTTTAAAGGAAACAGACTTTTATTTTAAGCCTAAATAGTTCATCACAGAAGTTAAAACCAGTCAGAACATCTCATTGACTGTCAGTGACAGTGCTATGATTGCAGTAGAGACAGCTGTGTTTTTAATATCTTAGACCACTATAGTTGGGTACATGGTCAGTAAATTAGTTTAGCCCCTTTCCCAGCCAGCATGTCACTCCTGTTTGCTGTTCGGGAATTAAAATGGGACAAATCTAAAATAATGGATTTCTTGAATCTGGGCCGATCTGGCTCCAACCCGCTTCGCCATCAATTTCTTTTAGGGAGTGGGAAGTTCGGACAGTAATTTTACTTTGCACTTTTTTTGTGGACTGGCAAGGAGTCGACATTTCAGAACTGAGCTCTCAGCAGGTGTGCGAAAAAAAACTCACGTCTGAGATGCATTCAAATACGCCACAGGACGATTAAAAAGGACGATTAAAAGGGACGATCAAGCTGACCCGTGAGGGTGACGAGGGGGCTCGGACTACAAAGATATGACGCGTGCCTACAGGTGGCGGCTGTTGTGGCTTTGAAAGCAAAGCTGTGCCAGCGATTGACCTCCCGCTTCATCCTGTGTGCACCACGGCTTCCCAACAACAGATGACAATGGAATGTATTATACCCACACCCACCTCATCCTCCCCTTTCACAACGACAAGCCATTTAAGCCGCAGGAGCTCTATGATAGGATGCGCGTCAACGCTCTCGGTAGCAGGTCCATTGTTCGCGGACGAGCTGAGGAATAGCAGCATAGCAGGTGGTTTGGAATTTATTGTCACGATTCAAAACTGGCAAAGGGGAATGTTAGTGTAGGCAGAGAGTTGTGAGTAATGTATCCTCCCTCGTAAGTTAGTCATCCACAGCTACACAATGCATTGCCCGTGCAGCAGGTTGGCACATTTGTATTTGATTGTGTGAAATCCAACTTCATCTCAGACAATCATACTTTATACTCTCCCTAAAATCAATATAACACATACATACTGTACATACACTGGTTCCATATAGAATCTATACATTATAGCCCAGGGCTGTTCAATTCTGGTCCTGGAGGGCTGAAACACATCTGTTTCTACCTGGTAGTCCATTGCACTCACCTGGTGTCTCAGGTCTGAATCATTCACTGATTAGAAGGAGAGGATGAAAACCTGAAGGGTTTCGGCCCTCCAGGACTGATATTGAACATCCCTGATCTAAGCTATCAACTTGATCTCCAATTAGATTGTACCTAAGGTTTACAGCATTGTTGGAAACTGTTGCCGTGGCGAATAACTCATTACACTTTTCGGTTCAACGGTTGTCTGATTGGATTTGGCCTTCCAGCTCTAACCTGTTTTGGAATGGATTTGTGATGCAAAGCAGCCGGTCATAGCCTCAATGTTCATTGTTTTTCACAACATGGCCTCCCCCCAGGCCTTGTAATCACATCACTCTGAAGAAAACAGAACAATAAAGTTGACTTAAGGGTATCTGAAGGGGCGGCTGCTCCCAGTACCTGAGTCGAACCTGGTGTGATGCTCATGTTAAATGAGTTATACACCTTTGCGAGTGTAGAGAGGTGAATTCACTCATGCACAGCATAGCAAATCTAAGCAAAACGTTTTGCAAATGAAATTGTTTTGCAACAAAAACAAGAGTTTGTTATTTGAAAAAATCAGGGTGGTCCTTTCCCTTGTTGGCCTGTTTTCTACTGTGCATCTTAACAGAGTGACTCTGCAAGAGATATAAACACACACACGCAATCGTATGTGTGAACTTAAGCACAACCCTTAAGAAAGCATCCCCATAACAACATATCCAGCTCTATTTCTTCGAAAGAGCCCATGTATCTGTTCTAGAGAATAGATGGTGTTTTGTGCCCGCTGTGGAGTACATTGCAACCTCCAAGGCCTTGAGTTTCTCTCACTTTTCGGGAAGGTCAGAGGCACACAGCCTCACTTCCTCACTATGATGCAGCCAAGGTCATGTTACGGTACAGTACAGTAGGTCCTCACTGTGCAATTCAATGAGTGCACCGTTCAAGTGGAGATGAACAGGTGACGGGAAGGAACAGAGGTAAAGCTAATAGTAGCTAGCAATGCTATCAGGAAGAAAATACCTGAGCACTCGCGAGTCACTGATTGTCGGGCGTCACTGTGAGCTGAGGTCTAAAAGCTGTGCCAGTCTCGTCCACCTCCTTATTAGGTGCACTATGGTCCACGGTGACAATCTGATTGTTGTACTTGCGTATAGGCTGCGTCCTTTTAACAGTGCAAACAAGCACCTACTGCACTTGCAGTGGGCCATGAAAGGTATGCCCCCCCCTTTTTTGTCTCTTGACTTGTTTTCCCGACTTACCTACTCACCTTTAACTGTTGCTATGACAGCGATTTTCAGAGTTCGAGCAGCTATGCAGTGTGCCCAGCGATTTGTTTTTGAGGCAATGACAGTGGTGATAAACACAACCAAAGAAGACAGTAGAGAACAAGTGGACGGTAAGCTATGAAGAACAAGTATATACCATGAAGAGTTCAGAGTTTTTTTTTCTCGGTGAGGTTCTGGCGCTCTCTTTTTCACTGGAGCTATTTGATATATGGACGAGGAGATTGAGGTCACTAATTCATAGTGCATGGAAGAGTACACTGTAGTGCATTGAGCAAATGGATAATTGGTGTTTCTTTCTTCATACAGCACATTGCGTACATCTAGACTAGACTGGAATTCAATGAAACCCACAATGTGGGAAAGTGAGCTGTTACTACAGTATGTAAAAGTAAATTATTACAATGGTGTTACTGTGTAATAACACATGTATGAGAGTAACACGTAGGCATGAAATTGTACTGATTGTGAAAGTACTTATTGGTGATGTTACCCGAGATAGCAATGTTTTCATGTACCTCCCCCTCTACTCATGTCTTTGCAGAGGCACTCTATGGAGAGTTAGCACATTCCTTAAAAGCTTTGAAAATCCTGGCTTTGGGGCATCAAAGAAAGGTTGAAACTCGTGGACATTTTGCCAAAGCAAGGCTCAACTTTATACATTTTATACAGATGGATAGTTTGGAGGCAATTTCAGTTGAAGAGTTTCGCTGAAGGGCTCAACGGCTGGAATAACCCACCTGGGATTGCTCTAGCTACCTACTGGTTACTGCCACATTTCTCATTCCCCACTAGGCCTGACTGCTGTCTGTAAAAGGAACCCAGTGGAATGTGAAGAAGAGCCACAACCTCTGTATGCATCCAGTTAGCTCCCTTTCACAAATGATCGAGCCAAGAAGCCAACCATTTCCCTCCAGGATTTGTCCCTGGATAAAACTACAGAATTGAAGAGGAAGCCTATAATATTAGTGTGTGTGCGTGTGTGTGCGTGTGTGTGTGTGTGTGTGTATGAGATCAGATTTTGAATGTGATGATTTTATGAATGTGGATGATTTTATATTTTCCAGTATTGATATTAATGACATTCTGTAGTGCTGTGACTGCACTCCTGCAGGTGGTTCATCTAGTGGTATTGAACGCTGCTCATACCTCAACTATTGACTCGTTTATAATAGAAGCAGACAGTGGGTTGATGAGGAAAAATGCCTGAAGGAGACAGTGCTTATGGAGGACTTTTCACTCACTGTAATGAGGAGTGACTGAAACGACCACAATACTATCTGTGATACCTTCCCCTCTTTAGAATGACTATCCAGTTCTTGGAGAGCTAGCTATCATCAGGTCTTAGGCACTCTAATGAAATTGTTTCTTTCTGCAGTGAGCCAAGGCTTGATCTTCTCATCCAATGACTTATCAAGACATGAGTCTCAACTACACCCAAAGCAAATTTAGCATGTGATCCAAGCCTGATAAAACCTTGTTAGCCCCTTGATATCCCTCGTATTACATTACATTAGGAAATGGCCCGACATCGCACAATGAGCTTAGTCAAGTTCAAGTGGAACTATTCCTCATTTGCACTTTGGTGTTTTCTTAAGACGTCTAAAAAGTGTTTAGGATTAATTCCTTTCTAGACAACTGGAGGTATACCTTGTATACTATATACCGGAGTATTTGGAAATATCCACTGTAGGGTTTTCAATGTTGTTGAAACTATTTCTTTAATATATTTGAATATTTCTAGCTACTTTTCCAGTAAATACCTGCAGTCAACTTGTGCAACACGTTAGGAGATAAAGCAGGCCGCGTTCACTTCACCTGTCATTCATTTACGTCATGAACCTTGCCATAGTTCCAGAGCTGATTGAGCCAGTCAAGAAAGCGGGATTTGGTGTTTCCATATCTTTTAACTGTCTAACATGTGCTATACTCTCCAATTGTGTTATTTGGATTAAAAGTAAGTGGCTGAATTACTTAGATGACAGGGCACCATAGTGTTAGCTTTCTGCCATTTTTGAAAAGTCAAATAGCTCTGGATGAGTTATCTGTAACGCTGTCACTGACATCTCTCCATTCTCCTCTCTGCTCTGAGCAGACATGGCTAGTGGCTACCACCACCATGCTTCACCGTAGGGATGGTGCCAGATTCCTTCCAGATGGGACGCTTGAGATTATTCTTGGTTTCATCAGACCAGAGAATCTTGTTTCTCATGGACTGAGAGTCTTTATGTGTCTTTTGGCTGAGAGGTGGCTTACATCTGGCCACTCTACCATAAAGGTCTGATTAGTAGAGTGCTGCAGAGATGTCAAATAAAATAAAATAAAATGTATTTATATAGCCCTTCGTGCATCAGCTGATATCTCAATGTGCTGTACAGAAACCCAGCCTAAACCCCCAAAAAGCAAGCAATGCAGGTGTAGAAGCACGGTGGCTAGGAAAAACTTCCTATAAAGGCCAAAACCTAGGAAGAAACCTAGAGAGGAACCAGGATATGTGGGGTGGCCAGTCCTCTTCTGGCTGTGCCGGGTGGAGATTATAACAGAACATGGCCAAGATGTTCAAATGCTTATAAATGACCAGCATGGTCAAATAATAATAATCACAGGCAGAACAGTTGAAACTGGAGCAGCAGCACGGCCAGGTGGACTGGGGACAGCAAGGAGTCATGTCAGGTAGTCCTGAGGCATGCTCCTAGGGCTCAGGTCCTCCGAGAGAGAGAAAGAAAGAAAGAGAGAAAGAGAGAGAGAAAGATAGAATTATAGAGAGAGCATACTTAAATTCACACAGGACACCGGATAGGACAGGAGAAGTACTCCAGATATAACAAACTGACCCTAGCCCCCCGACACATAAACTACTGCAGCATAAATACTGGAGGCTGAGACAGGAGGGGTCAGGAGACACTGTGGCCCCATCTGGTGACACCCCCGGACAGGGCAAAACAGGAAGGATATAACCCCACCCACTTTGCCAAAGCACAGCCCCCACACCACTAGAGGGATATATTCAACCACCAACTTACCATCCTGAGACAAGGCCGAGTATAGCCCACAAAGATCTCCGCCACGGCACAACCCAAGGGGGGGGCGCCAACCCAGACAGGAAGATCACATCAGTGACTCAACCCACTCAAGTGACGCACCCCTTCTAGGGACGGTATGAAAGAGCCCTAGTAAGCCAGTGACTCAGCCCCTGTAATAGGGTTAGAGGCAGAGAATCCCAGTGGAAAGAGGGGAACCGGCCAGGCAGAGACAGCAAGGGCGGTTTGTTGCTCCAGAGCCTTTCACCTTCACACTCCTGGGCCAGACTACACTCAATCATATGACCCACTGAAGAGATGAGTCTTCAGTAAAGACTTAAAGGTTGAGACCGAGTTTGCGTCTCTCACATGGGTAGGCTGACCATTCCATAAAAATGGAGCTCTATAGGAGAAAGCCCTGCCTCCAGATGCTTGCTTAGAAATTCTAGGGACAATTAGGAGGCCTGCGTCTTGTGACCGTAGCGTACGTGTAGGTATGTACGGCAGGACCAAATCAGAGAGATAGGTAGGAGCAAGCCCATGTAATGCTTTGTAGGTTAGCAGTAAAACCTTGAAATCAGCCCTTGCCTTGACAGGAAGCCAGTGTAGGGAGGCTAGCACTGGAGTAATATGATAAAATGTTTTGGTTCTAGTCAGGATTCTAGCAGCCGTATTTAGCACTAACTGAAGTTTATTTAATGCTTTATCCGGGTAGCCGGAAAGTCGAGCATTGCAGTAGTCTAACCTAGAAGTGACAAAATCATGGATTAATTTTTCTGCATCATTTTTGGACAGAAAGTTTCTGTTTGTCCTTTTGGATAGTATTCTAGTCATCAATGTTCCCTCTCATTTTTACTGGCACTGAGCAAATGTCAGGTCTGCAGAGAGTAACCTTGAACATGAACATTCTGTGCAACTTCCAGCATGTGTTTCCTGTGATCACTGAGGCTGTACCCACTTTAAGTTACAGTTTCAGACAGTGGTCAAGTAGGCTACTGTGGCTACTTGATCATGCCGGCCTACCAGATTGGCCTGCTATCGAAAACAATCGAGAAAATGCATCCCATAACATTCTAACATGGAAATAACTGTTCTATCATTCACTCTACAGTATCAGCCAATGTGTGGTGTTCAATGTAGGCCTACATTCCATGAGACTTTTGAAATAAAACATGCAGGGCTTGACATTAACCTGCTTATCCACTTGTCCTTCAGACAAGGATGTGACTGAAAATGTTGTTGTGTTGTTTTGTGCTAGAAACCATTTTACAAAATAAAATGCCTTATTATTCCCAAACCATGATTAGAGAGAATCAAGTATGCTACCCTCTGCCTATTGGCTACTTAGCTTATTCAAGCCTTCCTCAAAATACAACACTGTTCCTTTAAGACAAAAAAAGCTCTTTACCCAAACTCACTTTTCAAAGATGTCTAGAAATGTACACGTTTTGTGCTCTTGTAGGAAGCAACCACTCCCCTATTGCCGACTAGAAATTATCTATAACTGGGCTGATAACTCACTAACTAGCAAAGAATATGAACAAATGTGCAGACGTGGCTTCATGCAGCTCTCACTTTGATCTCAAAACAAGCACACCTACTCACAACCACTCATGCTTTACAGTCCACTTCAAAGTGAATGGCACAAATCCATATTTGGCAATGGTCTATTTGCATATCAGCCTACTGCAGTTCTGATTGGTTATGCAGTACTAGTCTGTGTAGAGTAGTGGCTGAGTCATAAGTGTCAATGCAAAAGAATACTAATCCGATGTGTTCTACCTACAACAACATCACTTGCATAGTTCATTTTGGCTTGGTATGTCGCATTGAAAGAGTGGCTAATATTGCGTTGATTCGATCAGACACGGATAGTGTTAACTAAAGGGGAAAACTCTAGAAAGTTGAGTGCACATTCTTCTGCATGGCAGTCCCTGGGAGCTGAGCACAGTTTAGAGCGAACATTGGTTCCGGTCCAAACATTTAAAAGACACACCCTCATCCACTTACCCTCGCCTTATGCCCTTGGGTGAATCTCCGTCGCCATCTTGGAGGGTGGCCCAAATGATTAGCCAAGCAAGGGAAGTTTGCAACGTAGCCCTCATTTTTGGTCGAGTTTGCGAGTGTACAATTATGTTTATTCTGTGGCCAGACACTCCCCGTAATTCCATTTGCGAAGACTGTACATCCGCTAAGAACAATCATCAAAAACGTACAAATCACATCAATGGAGAAGTCAACATATAAGTGTAAGTAAAAACAAATGCAAATAAGTTAGAAATTGTGCTACTAATGCACATTACAGCACAAAGACATCTCGTAAAAAGTAAATATGTTTTTGTTTGGTTATCTTTTGGAAATTGTAGAAATCAAACATGTTCCTTCAACAGAAGTTCCAGCTTGGCAGGCTAACGTTAATTAGCTAATTCATTTGCTAGCTATCATACAGTAGGCATATATTTAATTACATTATACATTTATTATAAGTAGACATGCAATCATAATTGACTGTAGCGCATATAAAGCACCCGCAAGCTACCGGTAGCTGAATACACAATCATTGCGGAATGAACAAGTGACGAATTTCCCACCAAGGGTGGTCCATTTAAAAATCATTCCTACCTCCCTCGCCCCTTGCCCTGCAAGTGTATACCTTTGACAGCTTGGGGATTCGATCTAGCAACATCTTGGTTACTGGCCCAAGGCTCTAACCACTAGGCTACCTGCCACCCCAGATGTGCTTGCTTGGGAGTCCATTCATTCCATTTTCCATTTTCATCAGCAGGATTTTCCAGACTGTTAGCCTTTACAGACACAGGGAAAATAAATATAAAGATACAGCAAAGACTGTCTACACTGTTACACTGCTCTTGTATATAACACTAGAATGTTTTCAGGGAAACAAACAAGAAAAGTGAGACAGCCATCCGAAGCTATTGTTTAACCTATTATCTGTGGCAGCAGACATCCAACTTCTCAAACCTGTTAGATTCACAGATTGAATGCAACAAATAATCAGAAAATATTCACGGATACAAGCTTTTCTCTCCATTATCTACCCCCCCCCCCCCCCAAAGTCAATACTTTGTAGAGACACTTTTTGCAGCAATTACAGCTGCAAGTCTCTTGGAGTATGTCTCTATAAGCTTGGCACATCTAGCAACTGGTATTTTTTCCCATTCTTCAAGGCAAAACTGCTCCAGCTCCTTCAAGTTGTTCGTATCTTCTGAGATCCCCAAAGATTGGAAATCTGCCGTGGTCATCCACCTCTTCAAAGGGGGAGACACTCTAGACCCAAACTGTTATAGACCTAAACTCAGCAAAAAAATAAACGCCCCTTTTTCAGGTCCCTGTCTTTCAAAGATAATTTGTAAAAATCCAAATAACTTCACAGATCTTCATCGTAAAGGGTTTAAACACTGTTTCCCATGCTTGTTCAATGAAGCATAAACAATTAATGAACATGCACGGTCGTTAAGACACTAACAGCTTACAGACGGTAGGCAATAAAGGTCACAGTTATGAAAACTTAGTGTAACCCTCTTCCCAGGCTCGAACTTGACTCTCACGATATTAGCTTACATAGAATATCACAACAGCATGGGATGTTAGGTGAGAAGGACATCTCCAATTAGAATCCCTATTGTAAACTATCTAAGGCACATATGTCAGAGTCAAGGCCCGCGGGCCACATCCGGCCCGCGAGAAGGTTTTTTACGGCCCCTGGGATGATCTTGATTTATTATTAGAACCGGCCCGCAGACCGCAGCAAGCCGGCAGCCCGCAGATCTTTTACACGCACCAATACTACATTTCCCACAATGCAACGGTGACGCACCGAGCAGTAGGCTGCTTCATTTCAATATTTATTGGCACAGCAGTCGTCAGCATCACAGTAAAATTAACTTTCAGATACCCATCAAAAATGGCAAAACGGAAGGTGGACACTGAGAACCGGGGGTTTCAAACAAGGTGGGAGTCGGAGTATATGTTCACGGAGGTAGCTGGAAAACCTGTGTGTCTTCTGTGTGGAGAAAGTGTGGCGGTACTGAAAGAGTATAATCTGAGACGACATATGAAACGAAACACGCGGACAAAAACAAGAATATGGACATGGAACAAAGGCTACAAAAGGCAGAGGAATTAAAACGAGGCCTCAAATCTCGACAGGCTCTGTTCAAAAAAGCCAAATCACAAGGCCAGGCTGCTGTCAAGGCCAGTTTTATTTTGGCAGAAGAGATCGCTAAATCAGCCCGGCCATTTACGGAGGGGATTTCATCAAAAACTGCATGATTAAAGTTTGTGACGAAGTTTGCCCAGAAAAAAGGCAACTCTTTTTAAATGTGAGTCTGAGCAGAAACACCATTGCCGAGAGAGTAGACCAGTTGTCCATCAATCTAAAAGAGCAGCTTGTGAAAAAGGGAAAAGATTTCATTGCATATTCCTTGGCTGTGGATGAGAGCACCGACATTTCTGACATTGCCCAGTTGTCAATTTTCATCATTCATGTTTTTTTCTTTGAAGTAAATTTAGCCCACTTTTGCTAAAATAGAAAATATAGGCTACTGATGGTGCCTTGAATACCGGTTTCTTTCATTTACTGTTCATGTTATGGGGATTTTTATATAAAGGAAATTTGTCTTTTGTGTCTGTTGAAAATTAAAGATTACTGACAGAGCCATAAGAAAATATTGCTTTATTTATCTGATCATATTGGAATATATTTGTTAGGTTTTCAGTAGGTTCAATTAGGTTCACTAGACTATATGCGTCATTTAAAAATTTTTCAATGAACATTCGAACAGTCCGGCCCTCGGCTTGTAGCTAAATTTTTTATTTGGCCCTCCGTCCATTTGACTTTGACACCCCTGATCTAAGGTGATGACAACTAGGGTATTAACTTCAGATAGAATGATTATAGATTTTTGTTATTGTATAAGGATATGTTTTCCTATGTATTAAATGAAATTGAAACAGTAACCTCAAGGCTGTCAAATACCTCCACGATGTGACGGTAGCTTCAGTCTTTATTAAGTCTTTCTTAACAAAATGATATTAACTCTCTCATAAAATAGAATCTGTATTTCCCTTCAAAACTCGGTAGGTATGGGTTTTGACCTATTTTTATCGTCTTTTATAATTTTCCTTCACCAACGGTCATAATGTAATGTCCATCCTTTTCTCAACGTCTCTCTTTTTCTCTTTTTTTCCCAGGCCTCCCGTTAACCAGGTCAACTCCCATTGGCCACAGCTTAACAAGCGACCTTATTGGTCAAAACTTAAACTTAAAAGTAAACCAACCTATTAACTTGTATATTACCAATTAATTATAACAAATAAACTCAATAATTGGTTCAAACAAGGGTATTACAATAGGACACTAAAGAGGCCTTTCTACTGACTCTGAAAAACACCAAAAGAAAGATGCCCAGGGTCCCTGCTCATCTGCATGAACGTGCCTTAGGCATGCTGCAAGGAGGCATGAGGACTGCAGATGTGGCTAGGGCAATACATTGCAATGTCTGTACTGTGAGATGCCTAAGACAGCGATACAGGGAGACAGGATGGACAGCTGATCATCCTCGCAGTGGCAGACCACGTGTAACAACACCTGCACAGGATCAGTATGTCCGAACATCATACCGGCGGGACAGGTACAGGATGACAACAACAGCTGTCCATGTTACACCAGGAATGCACAATCCCTCCAGTGCTTAGACTGTCTGCAATAGGCTGAGAGAGGCTGGACTGAGGGCTTGTAGGCCTGTTGTAAGGCAGGTCCTCACCAGACATCCCCAGCAACAACATCGCCTATGGGCACAAACCCACAGTCGCTGGACCAGTCAGGACTGGCAAAAAGTGCTCTTCACTGACGAGTCGCGGTTTTGACTCACCAGGGGTGATGGTCGGATTCGTGTTTATCGTGGAAGGAATGAGCGTTACACCTGGATCGAGGTGGAGGGTCCGTCATAATCTGGGACGGTGTGTCACAGCATCATCGGACTAAGCTTGTTGTCATTGCAGGCAATCTCAACACCTTGTGTTACAGGGAAGACATCCTCCTCCCTCATGTTGTACCCTTCCTGCAGGCTCATCCTGACATGACCCTCCAGCATGACAATGCCACCAGCCATACTGTTCGTTCTGTGCGTGATTTTCTGCAAGACAGAAATGTCAGTGTTCTGCCATGGCCAGCGAAGAGCCCGGATCTCAATCCCATTGAGCACGTCTGGAACCTGTTGGATCGGAGGGTGAGGGCTAGGGCCATTCACCCCAGAAATGTCTGGGAACTTGCAGGTGCCTTGGTGGAAGACTGAGGTAACATCTCACAGCAAGAACTGGCAAATGTGGTGCAGTCCATGAGGAGATGTACTGCAGTACTTAATGCAGCTGGTGGCCACACCAGATACTGACTGTTACTTTTGATTTTGACCCCCCCCCTCCTTTGTTCAGGGACACATTATTCAATTTCTGTCAGTCACATGTCTGTGGAACTTGTTCAGTTTATGTCTAATGTTGAATCTTGTTATGTTCATACAAATATTTACACGTTAAGTTTGCTGAAAATAAACGCAATTGACAGTGAGAGGACGTTTCTTTTTTTGCTGAGTTTATATCCATCCTGCCCTGCCTTTCTAAAATCTTCGAAAGCCATGTTAATAATTGGATCACCGACCATTTCGAATCCCACCATACCTTCTCCACTATGCCATCTGGTTTCCGAGCTGGTCATGGGTGCACCTTAGCCACGCTCAAGGTCCTAAACAATATCATAACCACCATTGATAAAAGACAGCACTGTGCAACTGTCTTCATCGACCTGGCCAAGGCTTTCGACTATGTCAATCACTGCATTCTCATCGACAGACTCAATAGCCTTGGCTTCTCAAATGTCTGCCTCGCCTGGTTCACCAACTATCTCTCAGATAGAGATAGTGTGTCAAATCGGAGGGCCTGTTGTCCGGACCTCTGGCAGTCTCTATGGGGGTGCCACAGAGTTCAATTCTCGGGCCGACTCTTTTCTCTGTATATATCAATGATGTCGCTCATGCTGCTGGTGATTCTCTGATCCACCTCTACGCAGATGACACCATTCTGTATACATCTGGCCCTTCTTTGGACACTGTGCTAACAAACCTCCAAATGAGCTTCAACGCCATACAACACTCCTTCCGTTGCCTCCAACTGCTTTTAAATGCTAGTAAAACTAAGTGCATGCTCTTCAACCGATTGCTTCCCGCACCCTCTCGCCCGACTAGCATCACTACTTTGGATGGTTCTTGCCTAGAATACTGCATGTGGACAACTACAAATATCTAGGTGTCTGTTAGACTGTAAACTCTCTTTCCAGACTCACACTAACTTCTTCGATATAAGGGGCGCTCTTTTAATTTTTGGATAAAAAACGTTCCCGTTTCAAACAAGATATTTTGTCATGAAAATATGCTCGACTATGCATATAATTGACAGCTTTGGAAAGAAAACACTCTGACGTTTCCAAAACTGCAAGGATATTGTCTGTGAGTGCCACAGAACTAATGCTACAGGCGAATCCAAGATGAAATTTCATACAGGAAGTGCCCCAGATTTTGAATGCGCTGTGTTCCAATGTCTCCTTATATGGCTGTGAATGCGCCAGGAATGAGCCTACACTTTCTGTCGTTTCCCCAAGGCGTCTGCAGCATTGTGACGTATTTGTAGGCATATCATTGGAAGATTGACCATAAGAGACTACATTTACCAGGTGTCCGCTTGGTGTCCTCCGTCGAAATTATTGCTAATTCTCGATTGGATTCAGGTCTGGACTTTGACATGGCCATTCTAACACCTGGATATGTTTATTTTTGAACCATTCCATTGTAGATTTTGATTTATGTTTTGGATCATTGTCTTGTTGGAAGACAAATCTCCGTCCTAGTCTCAGGTCTTTTGCAGACTCCATCAGGTTTTCTTCCAGAATGGTCCTGTATTTGGCTCCATCCATCTTCCCATCAATTTTAACCATCTTCCCTGTCCCTGCTGAAGAAAAGCAGGCCCAAACCATGATGCTGCCACCACCATGTTTGACAGTGGGGATGGTGTGTAGGGTGATGAACTGTGTTGCTTTTACGCCAAACATAACGTTTTGCATTGTTGCCAAAAAGTTCAATTTTGGTTTCATCTGACCAGAGCACCTTCTTCTACATGTTTGGTGTGTCTCCCAGGTGGCTTGTGGCAAACTTTAAACGACACTTTTTATGGATATCTTTAAGAAATGGCTTTCTTCTTGCCACTCTTCCATAAAGGCCAGATTTGTGCAATATACGACTGATTGTTGTCCTATGGACAGAGTCTCCCACCTCAGCTGTAGATCTCTGCAGTTCATCCAGAGTGATCATGAGCCTCTTGGCTGCATCTCTGATCAGTCTTCTCCTTGTATGAGCTGAAAGTTTAGAGGGACGGCCAGGTCTTGGTAGATTTGCAGTGGTCTGATACTCCTTCCATTTCAATATTATCGCTTGCACAGTGCTCCTTGGGATGTTTAAAGCTTGGGAAATCTTTTTGTATCCAAATCCGGCTTTAAACTTCTTCACAACAGTATCTCGGACCTGCCTGGTGTGTTCCTTGTTCTTCATGATGCTCTCTGCGCTTTTAACGGACCTCTGAGACTATCACAGTGCAGGTGCATTTATACGGAGACTTGATTACACACAGGTGGATTGTATTTATCATCATTAGTCATTTAGGTCAACATTGGATCATTCAGAGATCCTCACTGAACTTCTGGAGAGAGTTTGCTGCACTGAAAGTAAAAGGGCTGAATAATTTTGCACGCCCAATTTTTCAGTTTTTGATTGGTTAAAAACGTTTGAAATATCCAATAAATGTCGTTCCACTTCATTATTATGTCCCACTTGTTGTTGATTCTTCACAAAAAAAATACAGTTTTATATCTTTATGTTTGAAGCCTGAAATGTGGCAAAAGGTCGCAAAGTTCAAGGGGGCCGAATACTTTCGCAAGGCACTGTATATGACCCTCTCTAACTTTAAGCATCAGCTGTCAGAGCAGCTTACCGATCACTGTACCTGTACACAGCCATTCTGTAAATTGCACACCCGACTATCTCCTCCCCATATTATTACTTACCCTCTTGCTCTTTTGCACCACAGTATCTCTACTTGCATCATCATCTGCACATCTATCACTCCAGTATTAATGCTAAATTGTAATTATTTTAGACTGTACGACTGTACGTTTGTTTATGTGTAACTCTGTGTTGTTGTTTTTGTCGCACTGCTTTGCTTTATCTTGGCCAGGTCGCAGTTGTAAATGAGAAGTTGTTCTCAACTGGCCTACCTGGTTAAATAAAGGTGAAATCAAAAATAATAAATAAAAGTTGGATGGGTTCCGCTGATGTACAGCAATTTTAAGTCATACCACAGATTCTCAATTGGATTGAGGTCTGGGCTTTGACTAGCCATTACAATACATTTAAATGTGTCCCCTTAAACCACTCAAGTGTTACTTTAGCAGTATCCTGTGGGCCATTGTCCTGCTGGAAGGTGAACCTTCGTCCCAGTCTCAAATCTCTGGAAGACTGAAACAGGTTTCCCTCAGGAATTTCCCTGTATTTAGTGCCATCCATCATTCCTTCAATTCTGACCAGTTTCCCACATCCCCACAGCATGAGTTTATTTAACTAATTATGTGACTTCTGAAGATAATTGGTTGCACCAGGTCTTATTTAGGGGCTTCATAGCGAAGGGGGTGAATACATATGCATGCACCACTTTTCCGTTTTTTATTTTTTAGAATTTTTTGAAACAAGTTATTTTTTTCATTTCATTTCACCGATTTGAACTATTTTGTGTATGTCCATTGCATGAAATCCAAATAAAAATCCATTTAAATTACAGGTTGTATGTCACGACTTCCGCCGAAGTTGAACCCTCTCCTTGTTCGGGCGGCGTTCAGCGGTCGAAGTCACCGACCTTCTAGCCATCGCTGATCCACTTTTCATTTCCCATTGGTTTTGTCTTGTCTTCCATCACACCTGGATCCAATTCCATTACATGTTGTGTATTTAACCCTCTGTTACCCCTCATGTTCTTGTCGGTAATTGTTTCTTGTCGTGCTTATGCACGGTATGCTGGTATTTACCCGGGTTTTGTTGGACCCATTTATTGTATTGTTCTGTTGACGGTGGTTTATGGATATTAAACAACACCGTTGTAAATCAGTTTTCGCTCTACATTTATTTTTACAATCTCAAAGTTCTGTCTGCGCAAACACCTTTTTAACTTGGATCTATAATGTTCTATTTGCAATCCAGTTACACAATGATGGGTTGTGCATAAAAAATAATTGTATTTAAGGTCGTATACTTATTGATTCATGAAAGAGGAAGACATCACAAAACAGTCCTTAGATCTGGGACTTTTCATCTCAAAACTATGCATTTTTCAGGTAGAACCGTATAGTCTCAAATCCTTGATTATTCATATCATAGGTTCTGGTCCTCTTTAAATTACTTACATTTTTTTCCCAACACTTTTTCAGAAGAATGGCCATATCTTAAGCTGTTTATGGTAAAAACAAATAAATACAAGTGCCTTAGAGGTGTTGCTGTTTTTGTGTTGTACTACGAAAACCTCAATGGAAGGGGTATTTCACAAAAATTACAAACTTACCACATTTTATTGATAGCTAGCTAGGAGTTTACGGACTTTGGGTGTCAGAGACCAGACAAATATATCAGTTTACTCATCCAGAGCTAAACCTTTTAGTTATCCATAGGATATAGTGTATTTGTAATTTTAGGGAAATATCACTTTTAAGCTTCAAAATGCAGAAATTGCTTGCCATTTCCTGGTTGCTAAAACTAATTGTTAACCTAATTTCAGTTTATGTGACAAAATAAAATGGTACAGTGTAGAGAATCATTGTACCATCTAAACCGTTGTGAGCAAAACTCAGCAAAACTTAAGAACAGGTAGCATAGAAATAGAGCACATCCATCAGATCTACCCGTTCTTAGTCTTGCTTTGGATTAGAATGATTGATTTATAACTCACATTTCTATGTGCATTTGGTCAGGTCGCCCAAAAAGTTACATATTGCTACTTTAACAAATTAACATTAATTTATATATTTGATGATGTGATTGGAAAGACATATTCTCTTTATCTAATCATTAAAGGTCTACTTTTCTATTTAAATTGAAATAATTGTAACATTCTGTGACTGATAGAACCTTTGTTCTATTTGTAATTGCACCCCCTTAAAAAAATATTTGCAAATGTCTTAGGATTTTGGTGCTCTGCCCTTTAGGAATCTTTTAAGGCTAGGACCTTAATGGGTTATGAAAGACGAATTCACTATAAAATGGTTCTGAGATCCAGGATGTGAAAACTTTAATGCTAAATATCTCATAACTAAGCTTTGCACAGATAGAACCGTATTGTCCCAAAGTCTCGTAATGTCAAATTCACTCAGGGTGAATCACAAATAATTTAAGTCACACTGTCTCGGTCCGTGTTTTAAGTGCTTTCTCCTTTTTATTTGACACAATGTTAGTACTACCCAAATATGCCAATAAATTGCCAAAGGAACCCTGGAGGGTGGCGTTGAAATAAAAATCTGTCTGACCTTTATAAAGCAAGGGATTGAATAACTGTTTACTCTGAGCTCTGACACCAGTGGAACATTAAATGGCACTTTGGTATTTGACAGAGTGAGATGCAATGACAAAGCAGGTTTTCTAATGCATTAGAGATCAAACAGGAACTGAACTGGGTGCATGCTGTTGGTTGTACTCCCTTGTAACAGTCCTCTGCATCATAGATGGGCATGTTGCCTAGTAGCTTCCCTCGTGGTTATGTGGGGAAACCCATCCTTTACACAGGAAGTCAATGTGTCCACTGCACTCACACTGCTAGACTGATCAAAATGGAAAATCTACAAAGGAAATGATGTTAAAGGGCTAACATAATTCCTTTAAAATGCCTACAGTATATCAACATCATCTATGTAACTGTTTTTTTTTACTGATAATAAACAAAGCAACCCTTGAAACGTCTATGTCTACACATGTTGACATGTACTATTACACTATATCAGCAGCCTTTGGTAACTGGAACAAACACAAAAGATGTAGACCATTTCAAAGAGCATTTACATTGGCACCCAAAAACACAGAAGCAGTTTAACATGGAGTAAAGATCCACAACAAGAGTTAGGGGATTCAGTTTCACCTCGAAAGAGGCGGTGGGGAATATTGGCTTATCTCCTCTCAGCCACAAGTGACACCAAACCTTTTTGTGCTAAAAGGTCACATACTGTACACTCTGGTACTGACATGGCCAGTCTTTGCCAGGAGGACAAATCCTTTGGTTGAACCCATCACTGCAGCTTTGATCAATTTCACAGTTAAATTCAGAAAGTGTTGCCAATAAACTTACCAGGGATCTTTGGGGCTAATTAGTAAAACAAACAGGCTGTGTCACAATACTCTTGAATACTTTCTTGTTTCATTCCCTTTGTGAAAGGATACTAATCTGAATGTTATGGATTGATAAAGGGAAACATAGGTAGCATCCCAATTCTCCACACTTCTCCCAAATTGTGCACTCGCACACCCCCTCTAATGGATTGTCGATCTACTGTATGACTGGAAGTGTGCAAGAGCACACTTTGGGAGAAGGGTGGATAATCGGTACGCAGCCATGGTGAGAACACCTCCAAGCCAGTCAGTGGGATGGGTGGGATTTCGGACGTGATAGATAGTCTTGATCAGGATTGCCACAATGGAATTGCTTCCCATTGAAGAAAATATTTAGGCAGCTAAGTAGCTACAGATGATGTTTTTCCAGGAAGCTTCTGCAGGGCTATTTTAACAATTGACCCTTTAGCATTCCCTAACTATATTTGACATGAATTTTAAATAATTTGACAATGCCCAAATGATTGTCTATAAATAAAAATGACTGTGTAAATGCATGGTTGTCCTTGAGCTGTTCCTTTGACATGTTTAAAACGTAAAAATCCTGTTTGAAATACCATCTGAGGGACAAATGGGTTGCCTGACATCTTAGAGAGTGCACTTTGGACAGTGATTGGTGGTGGCAGTGCAGACTATCTCCAAATCCCTTAATCACTCAAGCAAAAGCACATGTGCATCCTTGTCAGAGTGCTCCACTGTGTATATGTCAGAACTCCAACATTACAATAGAGGTTACATAATATTTCTTCAGCGTTTATTTTGCATGACAGCCCACTACTTTAAGCATACGAAACTGCACCACTTGCAAAAAAAAATACAAAATATGCTAAATAATTACACAGAAACAGTCCACAAGGGAGGTAGTGTATTAAAATAAACACTTTATGTTTTATTCTTAAATATTTATTAGTCAGCATCCAAGGTGAAAAATAAAGAGGCTTTCTTACTATTACGTATAAATAACAGGTCCAACCGTAGCCCATATTTTTAAAATGTATAGAGCAGGGCTCTCCAACCCTGTACCTGGAGAGCTACCATCCTGTAGATTTTCGCTTCAACCCTAATCTACTGTAGCACACCTGATTCTAATAATTAGCTTGTTGATAAAAATGAATCAGGTTAGTTACAACTGGGCTTGGAGCAAAAAAAACAAAGCAAGGGGTAGTTATCCAGAAACAGGGTTGGACAGCCCTGGTATAGTCACCCCTCAACACCTCAACCACTTGTAATCCGTAGGGAAAGCATTACCCATGAAAACATGCAGTATTTTGGATTAAACTGCAGATGCGCCAGGCTAACTCCCCTGTGTTTTTTGCATTAGCATGATCAACCTGGAAATGCTACCTGCTGTCACTTTGTTTGTAAAGGACTCAGGAGTACTGGATATCTAACATGACATTGAGTTAAAGCCTTGCGACACACTTCAGTACATCTAATTCTGGGAACCACTAAGCACACACTAAACGTGGATGGAAAATATGAAGGCCGGTAAGAGAAACAAATAGGTTAAAAGCACTAGAGAGTTGCCTGTGAGGGGATATGAAGACGTAGTTCAGTATTATGCTCTGACTCAATTGAGTTACAGCATGACAATGTGTCTGTCCACTGTAAGTACAATATGCACATTGCATTGTTCCATGGGCCAAATAAAAAAAAGTCTGCTTTCACATTGATATTCCAAGGTAAATTTCATACGTTTATGCTATTGATATTGTCACCTCAAGGGATATTTAGTATTGACTTGTCCCTCTTGTTAATACATATCTAGAAGGATTTTTTCCAAGACTTGCAAAGGATTTTCTGAAAGGCGCGTCGGAAATCCTGGTTGAAGATAGTGTAGATGGCAGGGTTGAGGGAGCTGTTACAGTAACCGATCCAGAAGAAGAACTTAAAGAGGGGATCGGGGATCTTACAGGGGTCCCCGCACACTCCGTGCAGGCAGTAGCTGAAGAAGAATGGGAACCAGCACACCACAAACACTCCCATGACCACCGCCAGCACAAAGGTGAATCTCTTCTCCCTGGCCTGGGATACCTTTTTCCTGGACGCAGAGCTCCTCCTCCTCTTCTTCCTCCTGGAAGCGAACAGGTCCATGGATTTGTTGCTGGCTCTGGAGATTCTGCTGGAGTGTTTGGAGATGGAGCTGTTCTTCCGGCTGGCTCTCTTGGCCCTCTTATGGTTCAGGTCCTGAGGTTTGGGGTGACCTTTGCCCTCTGAGGAGGAGCTCTCCTCCAGGTCCACCTCGTCTTGGACCCCTGTTGTCCTCATGCTGGTGGGCGTGGAAGGGCACTGCCAGTGCCCGTTCTCTTTGTCCCCGTTGATTTTGCACGAGGTGGCTTTGCTTAACCCATTCTCAGTCATTGTAGGTTCACCAGGACCATGTTTTTTCTCTGACATGCCCCTGGTCCTTGTCTTGGCCACTTGGTATATTCTAATATATACTAATATCATGATTAGACAAGGAGCAAAGAATGACGCAATGCTAGAGGAAAGGATGTACCAAGTGTCATTGTTCAGCTCACATCCTGGGTACTGAGAGTTATCATTGTTCTTGTCTATTGATATTAACGGAGGAGAAGATATCATCGCAGATATAAGCCATACAATGACGATAATACATTTCACTCGCTTAGGAGTCCGTTTGAGATTGTATTCAACAGCTTGCGTAACGGACCAGTAACGGTCCAAACTGATTGCACACAGATGGACAATGGACGAAGTGCAAAATAAGACATCTAAAGCAAGGTAAATTCCACACCAAACTTTCCCGAAATACCAATAGCCCATAAGTTCGTTTGCCAAAGAAAAAGGCATCACCAAAGTGGCGACCAGAATGTCTGCTGTGGCTAAGGAAACCAAAAACAGGTTCTGGGGTGCTTTCAGTGCCCGGCTTGTTAACACCGCAATTACAACCAGGACGTTACCGACCACTGTAAACAAAATAAGACAACTTACAAGTGCTGCAAGACTCGCTATAGTAGCCAAAGTATATGGACTTTCTGATGAGGTATTTAAATTGAAAACTGGGAACGCGTCAACTCCGCTTGAATTAAACGATCCCATCCCGTCTATGTGGTTAGTGTTATTCCAGAATGGTCGATTCAAGGAGAAGTAGTCATGTTATGCATATAGAGTCCATCAGAAAATATCAGGTCCAAGATAAATAGGCAGTATTGACATTGCCAAAATGAAAATGCGCACAATGGTGAAGGAATGGATTAAATGCCATCTCCTGAATTAGATGCCAAACAAGACTTCTTCAAAAAGAAAATCACCAAACATATATCTGGTTAATTGACTAAACGAAGATGCCACCTTCCCTTGTACATGCACACTGTTATAGCATGACAGGCAACCCTTCTCCATCGGCTGCTACCTCCCTCTCAGCGCTCCGCGACATCAGAAAGCTGTCTCAGTCAGTGCCCATGTGTTGTTCACTTACAACTAACTGATTTCTGCCCCGCCCCAACACAGTGCATGATTTTCTTGGTAACTGTTACCTCATTGAATTACAGTATGCAATACTTTTGTATTTGTTATATCAGTTCAATAAGCTATTTTGTGAAAGACGACTAGGCTATATTGAAATAAGTCGTCAGACATTATATGATCATATGATGTATTGATTATAACGTATGCCAATACGCTAGATAACGGAACTCAAATTAAGGTAATTATGAAACGAGGGAGAACATTTTATTTGCGAACACATCTATTGTCACCTGGAATATATATTGTAACTGATTATTATAATCACTCCTTTACATATTACAAAAAACAGGCTATAACATGAAAAACATGCCAGTAATGAAGCTGGAATCAAATGCACTTTTTTTATTATTCCGCTCTTTGGGTGTTTTGAGTTGAGCTCATCAGCCAAGCTGACATCGACATGATGTCATAGGAAAACGTCATCCTGGCACGTTTATGCAAAAAATGTCAAATGTTATCAGTCGATGGGAAAATGTGAGTGTTGCAGGGTTGATGTTTTTCTCAATATATTGCAGTCAATGGAAAAAGATTAGTTTCACAGGGTTGACGTTTTTCTCAGTACCTTGCAGTCAATGGGAAAAGATGAGTGTCAGAGGTTTGACGTTTTTCTCATTTATCCCATGTTTCTCTCTCCTCTATCTTCCTCTACCTCCTCGTTATTTCCCTCATTCTCCTCTCCCTCTCACCCTCTCCACCTCTCTCTCACCTCTCACCCCTCCCTTACTCTTCCCCTTCTCTCTTTCTCCCTTTTCCCTCTCCCTCCATCACCTCTCCCTCTTCCCTCCCTTCCCTCACTGTCCCGTTCTCTCTCTACCTCCTCCTTACTCCATTCTCTCCCCTCCTTCTTTCCCTGCCTCCTCCTCCTCTCATCTCTCTCCTACTCCCACCTCTGTCTGTATGTTGGCTCTTTCCCCTCCATCCTCTCTCTCCCCCTCCCTCCTTCACTCTCCCCCTTCTTTCTTTCTCTCTCTCTCTCCTCTCCCTTCCATTCTCTTTTCCTCCTTTCCCTCCAGGGTGCCAGTGTGTCCTTAAAACGTTTTAAATTGTCTTAAATTCAGTTTTCAATGGTCTTAAAAAATGCACCCGGAGATGACTTCAGTGTTTCCGCTATGTTGTGCAGCTGCTTAATTGTTGCCACCATGGCAAAATCTGTAAAAATACAAATAAAATAAAAAACATCAAATGATATCCTACTCCTGAGGCGCATTTTCAAGATACTTGAGAACTCCACATGTAGCCTAAGACTCTTTGTGTGCGTGTGATGTGCGTGTGCCACTGCAAGCCAGACATTGCCAGATGAGAGAGCACAGGAAGTAAGGTAGGCTACAAAATAGATAGCCAATTCGAAGCATTGCTTGTAGCTTGGCTAGTTAGCGCACTCGTTAGCTAGCTAGTTAACTATTTAGCTATTAAATGATTTGTTCAAACAGTAAAGTGCATTATCTTCATAATCAGCTGTGTGCAGGTATATGTTGTATTTCTCAGCTGTCTATTTTACAACCCAGATATTGATACACTCTAAACATTAGGGTTCTTCTAAGATCCTCAAAGTTCTTTGAAGAACCTTAAGGTTCTTGGCATTGAAAATTGCCCCCAAAAGGTCCTTCCAAGAACCCCATAGGAGGTGGGGTTCATTGAGGAACCTCCTTAGTTGGTGGGGGTTCTTGCAGAAACCTAACTGCCCAACTGAAACATTTGGATTTGAAAGGACAACAGGTGCCGGCACTTAACTGAAACATTTAAAGATCTAAGTATGATAAACATAGGCTCTCTAAGGTCAGGGCGTGACAGTTTGTCCCTTGTATGATCTAAATTGATATTGTTTTCTGATGATATCATCTATCTTTTCATATTTGTGCAAATCTTTCTAAAAGAGAAAATGGATACAATTCAATGGATATCAATCAACAAAGAGGTAATAATTATGTGCTGTCGGCTATAAGAATATGTTAGCTGTATTGGGTGCAGGCCAGCTGTATTGGGTGCAGATGTCTGAACTGCTCAATTTTGTGTCTGTGTCTGCAGGTATAGAGATGAGGAGACATACAAAGTTATGCCAATTGGTATTGGTATGTTATGCAGATCAGATTTACCATCCTCCTCCCTTACCTCTTCAACAAATATCCCATAGGCCTCTACATTATGGACAAGGTATGTCCATAATACCTTTTTTTAAATTGACATTTACCACAAACACGAAGGTATGAATACTGTTGTGTGCATGTTTGGTTAATCATCTGTATAACTACTATATTTGGGATTCACAGATTTCACCCTCCCTACACCTCTGATAAATATAATAGGAAACCTATTCCATCACCGTGCACTGCAAAATCATTCTGGCTATGAATACGGAGAACATCAACACATTAACATCAACAGGCCAGAGGATATACCCATTGGACATGGAGCTCTGCTGGGAGTTTACCTCATGTTTGGATTTTTTTATTCTGCTTTGCCACTAAAATCTGAATAAACATTGAAAACTAAAATATTGTGTTGTTGTTGTTATTGTTATGTGTAGTTAAAACATTTACCCCAAAAGGTTCGTCAAAAGGTTATTTTAGGATCCATTAAAAGGGGTTCTTCAAAAAACATATAGGGGTTCCCTGATTTGAAGAACCCCTAACGAATAGTTCAGGAACATTTTCTTTTTAGAGTGTATGAATTTGAGATACGGAGCGAGTGAATGCGCATCAGCCTCTGCCGAGAACATCGGTCTCATTGGGTATTAGGCTATGATAGCAACAAAATAATTGGACATTCATAATTACTTTACTGTTATATTAAAACATGGCTACTTCCAGTGAAAATTACATTTAGAGGTTGTGATCTAGCTACTGTGTTTTGAGTTTCTACTTACCCAGCTGATGAATTAGCACCAAATATAGTAGTCTATGATATTCGTGCCATTAGGAGATGATGAGCCTACATTTTTTTTCTATTGGTGATTGCATAAAAAAAATATGGAAATATTAGCAGGTTTGTGGTGTACGCAGACCTCAAAATTGGTATTAAATTGTATTTCAAGTGGCATTAAAAAGGTCTTAAAAAGTCTTACATTAAACTTGATGGAACCTGCAGATATCCTGTCCTTTTCTCCCCCTTCTATCCCATCTCTCTCTCTCTCTCTCTCTCTCACTCTCTCTCTCCCCTTCCTCCTCTCTCCCCCCATCCCTCCTTCACCCTCTCCTTCTCTCTCCCCTTCCCTCACTCTCCCCCTTTTCTCTCTCTCCTCCCCCTCCATTCTGCCTCCCTCTTTCTTTCCTTGCCTCCCCCTCCTCTCATCTCTCTCCCTCTCCCTCCTTTCTCCCTCCTCTCTCCCACAGAAAGGCCAACTGACAGACAGACAGGCAGACACAGACAAACAGAAACAGACTGCAGGCAGCCAGGCCGGCTGATAGATAGACCTGAAGGCAGACAGGCAGTTAGGCAGGCAGACAGTTTCAAGTTTCAAGTAAATCTACAAACAAATTGATCAATATCCTCTTCAAAATTAATTCAGGAATTCATAACAAGGCTCGGAGTTTATATAACTGCAAGACCATTGTGTCCAATGGACGTCAAAAATGCTTTTGGGTCGATTGTCTTCAAATGTCCTATTCCCAGTATGTATATGCATAATTTGGGAAGATTAAACCATCCCAAAGCTAGGGTAAGGGTTAGGGTTGAGTTTAGAGTTTGTCTTCCTGCCTGCCTCTCTGCTTGTCTGTTTGTTTGTCTGTGAGTTTATGTCTGCCTGCCTGTATGTCTGTTAGTGGATGTGTCTGTCTGTCTGTCTGAGTCTTTCACCAATTCATCCATTGCTGCTCGATCACAAACTTTTTTTCCTTGAATGCGATGTGTTGACTTATGCGCCAATACCTTTGATGCATATTTATGCGTCAATATCCTGTCGGTGGAGGTGAGAAATGGGAGAGAGAGGTGGGCGAAATAGGAGGGAGAGAGAGGAGGGACCGGGAGAGAAATAGATCAGAGGGAGGGGGAAAGAAGGAGCACTCTAAAAATAAAAGGTTCTTGGAGTATCCTTTAGGGGTTTCTTCAAATTGAAACTGTGGAGGAACCCCTGTAAGTTCTTCAAAGAACCCCTCTTAATGGATCCTCGAAGAACCTTTTGAAAAAACCTTTTGACGTACATTTTTTAACTACCTCTGCCCCCTATTATTCATAATAATACGCATAACCATAACACAATATTTTAGTTGTCAGTGTTTATTTAGATATTAGTTGCAACGCAGAATAAAAAAATGTAAATGTGAGGTAAACTCCCTGCAGAGCTCCAAGTCCATTGGGTATATCCTCTGGCTGTTGATGTTAATGTGTTGATGTTCTCCGTATTCATAGCCAGAACAATTTTGCAGAGCATGGTGATTGAATAGGTTTCCTGTTACATTCACCAGAGGTGTAGGGTGGGTGAAGTCTGTGAATCCCAAAAATGGTAATTATACAGATGTTTAACAAAACATGTACACAACAGCATTCATACCTTGGTTTGTGTGGTAAATATGAATTTCAAAAAAATGTTTTGATGATGGTTTTGAAACACATAAAGTTGAAGTCAGAAGTTTACATACACTTAGGTTGGAGTCATTAAAACTTGTTTTTCAACCACTCCACACATTTCTTGTTAACAAACTATAGTTTTGGCAAGTCGGTTAAGACATCTACCGTGTGCATGACACAAGTAATTTTTCCAACAATTGTTTACAGACAGATTATTTCACTTATAATTCACTGCATCACAATTCCAATGGGTCAGAAGTTTACACACACTAAGTTGACTGTGCCTTTAAACATCTTGGAAAATTCCAGAATATTATATCACGGCTTTGGAAGCTTCTGATAGGCTAATTGATTAAAACATCATCTGAGTCAATTGGAGGTGTACCTGTGGATGTATTTCAAGGCCTACCTTCAAACTCAGTGCCTCTCAGCTTGACATCTTGGGAAAATCCAAAGAAATCAGCCAAGACCCCCCCCAAAAAATTGCAGACCTCCACAAGTCTGGTTCCTTCTTCAGAGCAATTTCCCAACGCCTGAAGGTACCACATTCATCTGTACAAAAAATACTTTGCAAGTATAAACACCATGGGACCACGCAGCCGTCATACCGCTCAGGAAGGAGACACGTTCTGTATCCTAGAGATGAACGTAATTATGTGTAAAAAGTGAAAATCAATCCCAGAACAACAGCAAAGAACCTTGTGAAAATGCTGGAGGAAACAGGTACAAAAGTATCTATATCCTCAATAAACCGAGTCCTATATCGACATAACCTGAAAGGCAGCTCAGCAAGGAAGAAGCCACTGCTCCAAAATCAACATAAAAAAGCCATATTACGATTTGAAACTGCACATGGGGACAAAGATCGTATTTTTTGTAGAAATGTCCTCTGTTCTGATGAAACAAAAATAGAACTGTTTGGCCATAATGACAATCGTTATGTTTGAAGGAAAATGGGAGAGGCTTGCAAGCTGAAGAACACCATCTCAACCGTGAAGCACGAAGGTGGCAGCATCATGTTGTGGGGGTGCTTTGCTGCAGGAGGGACTGGTGCACTTCACAAAATAGATGGCTTCATGAGAAAGGAAAACTATGTGGATATTTTTAAGCGACATCTCAAGACATCAGTCAGGAAGTTAAAGCTTGGTCGCAAATGGGTTTTCCAAATGGACAATGACCCCAAGCATACCTCCAAAGCAAAATGGCTTAAGAACAACAAAGTCAAGGTATTGGAGTGGCCATCACAAAGCCCTGACCTCAATCCTATAGAAAATTGGTGGGCAGAACTGAAAAAGCGTGTGCGAGCAAGGATGCCTACAAACCTGACTCAGTTACACCAACTCTGTCAGGAGGAATGGGCCAAAATTCACCCAACTTATTATGGGAAGCTTGTGGAAAGTTACCCGAAATGTTTGACCCAAGTTAAACTATTTAAAGGCAATGCTACCACATACTAATTTACTGCATGTAAACTTCTGACCCACTGGAAATGCGATGAAAGAAATAAAAGCTGAAATAAATCATTCTCTCTACTATTATTCAGACAATTCACATTCTTAAAATAAAGTGGTGATCCTAACTGACCTAAGACTGTGAAATTTTATTTGGATTAAATGTCAGGAAATGTGAAAAATTGAGTTTAAATGTATTTGGCTAAGGTGTATGTAAACTTCTGACTTCAACAGTACCATGTCCATTGGATTTTCATGGAAGAGTTAATGAAGGATGGTACGTGTGATCTGCATAACATACCAATGGACATTCCTTTGTATGCCTCCTCGTCTGCATACATGCAGACACAGACACAAAAGTGAGCAGTTTAGTCATGGGCACCCAATACAGCTAGCCTTCAACATATTCTTATAGCCTACAGTACATATTCTTACCTATTTGTTGATTGATATCCATTGAATTGTGTCCATTTTCTGTTTTAGAAAGATTTGCACAAATATTAAAACATAGATGATATCATCCAACAACAATATGCATTTAGATCATATAAGAGGCACACCTTACCTTAAATTGAGGAGAACATTTTACAGTTAAGTGCCTGCACCTGCTGTCCTTTCAAATTCAAATCCAAATGTTTCAGTTGGACAGTTTGGTTCCTGCAAGAACCCATCAACTAAGGAGATTCCTCGATTAACCATACATCCTATGTGGTTCTTGGAAGAACCTTTTATTTTCAGTGCCAAGAACCCTAAGGTTCTTCAAAGAACTTTGAGGATCTTAGAAGAACCGTTGTTGAACCCCTCATTTTTAGAGCGAGGGAGATGAAATGGAGGGGGGAGGAGTGAGAGACTGAAGGAAGGAGGGGGGAAAGAGAGAGAGGAGGGAGAAAGAAGAGAGAGAGAGGAAGGTGTCATGTCAGTGATGCCTTTCTCTATGTGTCCATATTGTGATGCTAATCTTCCCCCATTGAATGCAATGTACTGATATGAGCATCAACCCCGTGACACTCATCTTTTCTATTGACATAAGCATCAACACTGTCCTATTTCCTATGTAGTCCTATTTTCCCATTGACTGCAAATTATTGACATAAGATCAAATCGGTCGACTCATATGTTTTCACATTGACCGCAATGTATTGACATAAACATCCACCCTGTGACATTAATCTTTTGCCTATGAACCCAATGTATTGAGATAAACATAAACCCTGTGACACTTAGGGCTGTGGTGGTCATGACATTTTGTCAGCCGGTAATTGTCATTCAAATAACTGCTGGTCTCACGGTAATTGACCGTTAATTAACATAAACACATTTAGCATCTCATGCTTCAAGCAGACCTTTGGAACATCTACATTTAAAAAAGTCTAATGAATCAATTGAATGTAGCCTACACCATCCCAATAATCCTTTATTTATTTTAGGTAGGTCTAACAAAATTTATTTAATGTTTTTTTCCCCTCATCAATCTACACACAATACCCCATAATGATAAAAGGAAAACATGTTTTTATTTTTTTATGCAAATGTATTAAAAAGAAAAAATAGAAATACCTTATTTACATAAGTATTCAGACCCTTTGCTACAGTATGAGACTCGAAATTTAGCTCAGGTGCATCCTGTTTCCATTGATCATCTTTGAGATGTTTTTACAACTTGATTGGAGTCCACCTGTGGTAAATTCAATTGATTGGACATGATTTGAAAAGGCATACACCCACAGTCGACAGTGCATGTCAGAGCAAAAACCAAGCTATGAGGTTGAAGGAATTGTCCTTAGAGCTCCGAGACAAGATTGTGTCGAGGCACAGATCTGGGGAAGGTCACCAAAACTTTTTCGGGGGAGAAGGGCTTTTGTCAGGGAGGTGACCGAGAACCCAATGATCACTCTGACAGAGTTCCGGAGTTCATCTGTGGAGATGGGAGAGCCTTCCAGAAGGTCAACCATCTCTGCAGCACTCCACCAATCAGGCCTTTATGGTATAGTGGCCAGACCAAAGCCACTCCTCTGTAAAAGGCACATGACAGCCGGCTTGTGGTTTATTTTTTTATTTCACCTTTATTTAACCAGGTAGGCTAGTTGAGAACAAGTTCTCATTTGGAACTGCGACCTGGCCAAGATGAAGCATAGCAGTGTGAACAGACAACAACACAGAGTTACACATGGAGTAAACAATAAACAAGTCAATAACATAGTAGGGGAAAAAAAGAGTCTTTACACATTGTGTGCAAAAGGCATATGGAGGTAGGCAATAAATACGCCATAGGAGTGAATAATTACAATTTAGCAGATTAACACTGGAGTGTTAATGCCAATGTAACAGAATTCCTCTTCTTCAGAGGAGGAGTAGCAAGGATCAGACTAATGTGCAGCGTGATAAGTTTCCATAATGATATATTTCATAAATCAACAGAACACTGAACAAAATAACAAAAGTACAAACAAACAACCGAAAACAGTCCCGTCTGGTGAAAACACTAACACAGGATACAACCACCCACAAAACAATAGAAAACAGGCTACCTGAATATGGCTCCCAATCAGAGACAACTACTGACACCTGCCTCTGATTGAAAACCATACTAGGCCAAACACATAGAAATATAACAACAGACCAAAACATAGAAAAACAACATAGAATGCCCTGACCAACTAAAATAAAGACATAGAAAAGGAACTAAGGTCAGAACATGACAGCCAAAAGGTACCTATAAAGACCATGAGAAACAAGATTCTCTGGTGTGATGAAACCAAGATAGAACTCTTTGGCCTGAATGCCAAGCGTCACGTCTGGAGGAAACTGTTCAAGGAATATAACACTTCCTATATGTGTTCATTATCCAATTCAATTTAAATCACTCTGTTTCTAAGAATTTGTAAGATCCTTATTTGCATAAAATAGACAGAGACCAGTCTACCAAAATTAGCCAATAACATTTATTCTCGAGAGCGCTGGTCATAATACAATGTACATTGGTTTATATACCTCACATTTTGTCATAAATGTCTCTCCTCCTCTCAGATACAATGGCAATATAGTTCCCACATTGTCTGCCACCTGTTAAACAATCTACTACTAGCCCAAGGTCTCTCCCCTCCCTGGGTAGGGACAGAATGTCCTGTAAGGAACACAGTATTCCAGCCGGTCTGACGATAGCTCCATTCGTTTCTAACAAGGAACAGAAAGTCCTTGTTCTAATTCTTGACTAAAACTACACACATTATATTCAGTATTATGATTATAATAAGATTCATACATTCATACAGTAACATAGTACTATTCTGTTTAGTTATAGTTCTAAGTTAAATGTATACATAATTTAGTCATTATTCATAAAAATCCCAGAACAGAAACCAAGCACCATCCATACAGTGAAGCATTGTGGTGGCAGCATCATGCTGTGGGGAAGTTTTTCAGCGGCAGGGACTGGGAGACTTGTCAGGATCGAGGGAAAGATGAACGGAGCAAAGTACAGAAAGATCCATATTGAAAACCTGCTCCAGCAATTGCACCTTCTTCACCACACTGCCTGTGTGGGTGGACCATTTGTTAGTGATATGTATTCCAAGGAACTTAAAACTTTCCACCTTCTCCACTGCTGTCCCATCGATGTGGATAGGGGGTTGTTCCCTCTGCTGTTTCCTGAAGTCCACGATCATCTCCTTTGTTTTGTTGACGTTGAATGAGAGATTATTTTCCTGGCACCACACTCCCAGAGCCTTCACCTCCTCCCTGTAGGCTTTCTCTTTGTTGTTGGTAATCAAGCCTACAACTGTTGTGCCGTCTGCAAACTTGATGATTGAGTTGGAGGCCTGCTTGGCCACGCAGTCATGGGTGAACAGGGAGTACAGGAGGGGGCTGAGCTTGTGGGGCCCCAGTGTTGAGGATCAGCGAAGTGGAGGTGTTGTTTCCTACCTTCACCATCTGGGGGCGGCCCTTCAGGATGTCCAGGACCCAATTACATAGGGCTGGGTTCAGACCCATGGCCTCGAGCTTAATGATAAGCTTGGAGGGTACTATGGTGCTGAATGCTGAGCTATAGTCAATGAACAGTATACTTACATAGGTTTCCTCTTGTCCAGATTGAATAGGGCAGTGTACAGTGTGATGGTGATTACATTGTCTGTGGAGCTATTGGGGCGGTAAGCAATTTGAAGTTTGTCTAGAGTGACAGGTAAGGTGGAGGTGATATAATCCTTGACTAGTCTCTCAAAGCGCTTCATGATGACAGAAGTGGATGCTACGAGGCGATAGTCATTTAGTTCAGTTACTTTTGCATTCTTGGGTACAGGAACAATGGTGGCCATCTTGAAGCATGTGGGGACAGCAGACTGGGATAGGGAGAGATTAAAAATGTCCATAAACACACCAGCCAGCTGGTCTGTGCTTGTTCTGAGGATGCGGCAAGGGTTACGAGGGTTAACACATTTAAATGTCTTTCTCATGTCGGCCACGGAGAAGGAGAGCCCACAGTCCTTGGTAGCGGGCCACATCGGTGGCACTGTGTTATCCTCAATGCGGGCAGAGAAGGTGTTTAGCTTGTCCGGAAGCAAGACGTCGGTGTCCGCGACATGGCTGGTTTTCCTTTTTCAGTCCGTGATTGTCTGGAGAACCTGCCACATACGTCTCATGTCTTAGCCGTTGAATTGCGACTCCACTTTGTCTCTATACTGATGTAATGCCTGTTTGATTGCCTTGCGGAGGGATTGACTACACTGTTTGTGTTCTGCAATATTTCCAGTCGCCGTGCCATGGTTAAATGCAGTGGTTTGCGCTTTCAAACTGTTGCCTTCTATCCACGATTTCTGGTTAGGGTAGGTTTTAATTGTCATAGTATGTACAACATCTTCTATACACTAACTGATAAACTCAGTCACCATCTCAGTGTATTTGTCAATATTATTCTCAGAAGCAACCCGGAACATATCCCAGTCAGCGTGATCAAAACAATCTTGAAGCGTGGATTCCGATTGGTCAGACCAGCGTTGAATAGTCCTTTGCATGGGTACTTCCTGTTTGAGTTTCTGCCTATAGGAAGGGAGGAGCAAAATTAAGTAATGGTCAGATTTTCAGAAAGGAGGGTGGGGGAGGGTCTATTATGCATCCCGGAAGTTGGAGTAACTGTGGTCAAGTGTTTTCGCAGCGCCAATACTACAGTCGATATACTGATATAATTTAGGCAGCCTTTTCCTCAAATTTGCTTTGTTAAAATCCCCAGCTACAATAAATGCAGCCTATATGCTTTCCAGTTTGCATAAAGTCGAGTGAAGTTCCTTGAGGGCCGTCGTGGTATCGGTATGAGGGGGGATATACATGGCCGTGACTATAACCAAGAAAATTATCTTGGGAGATAATACGGCCGGCATTTGATTGTGAGGTATTCTAAGTCGGATGAACAAAAGACTTGAGTTCCTATATGTTACCACAATTACACAATGAATCGTTAATCATAAAACATACACCCCTGCCCTTCTTCTTCCCTTGAGAGATGTTTATTCCTGTCGGTGCGATGAACTGAGAATCCAGATGGCTGGACCGACAGTATATCCCGAGAGAGCCATGTTTCCTTGAAACAGAGTATGTACAACCCCTGATGTCTCTCTGGAAAGAAACCCTTGCCCTGAGCTCATCAACTTTATTATGCAGGGAGTGAACATTAGCGGGTAATGTACTCGGAAGCCGTGGGTGGTGTGTGCGCCTCCTCAGTCGGACTAGAAGACCGCTCCGAGTACCTCTCCTTCGCCGACATTGTTTTCACTCAGCCTCTGGAATCAGTTCAATTGGGTAGTGCGAACACAGGATCCGCTTAGGAATAGTCGTATTCCTGGTCGTAATGCTGGTAGTGCTAGTGATATACCACCGCTCGGATATCCAATAGTTCTTCCTGGCTATATGTAAGAGCACATACAATTTTCGGGGCTAACAATGTAAGAAATAATACACGATTGCATCGGTCAAGTGAGCTGCACATCATTGGGTGAATCAGTGAAACTGAAAAGCATGTTTAGGACTATAATTTCCTCCTCATATTGTAGCCTACAATATGTCTCCACACACCTTGGCCAAGGCTATTGATGGATTAAAGTCAATGTCGTTTTTATTGATCTTAGATTGTCAGTGTCAAAGTAGTCTGTCCTTTCAATCATTTAAGCAGTATTAAATGCATTTATAAAAGAACACATTTTCCCAGGATCCTAGGTAACTAAATATTTGTGTGCAACTTCTGTAAGTGCCTCAACTTTACTGATCTCATCCACTGCGCAAATGCAACGATATGCATGCAATGCTTAATTATAAGAGGTGTTTTCTTTTCTCATGCATTATGGTACCTCAAAGCTCCCCAGGTCACCCCTCTCTCTCTCTCTCTCTCTCTCTCACACTTTTTGTTCCGGCAACTCACGATTTACAAATTAAGCACTGGTATTTACATATACTAAATAATATGTGTGAAATTAGTTTTGATTTAGAATGGGCCATTATCATGCACCTGTCGGAACAGAGTAAAAAAAGACCTCATCTGCTTTTCTTGCGGTTTATTTTCATGTCAGCCAGGTAGGCTACTCCGGTTAGCCTTTATGGGTAAGTCTCTAAGAGCTTTCCACACCTGGATTGTGCAACATTTTCCCATTATTCTTTTAAAAATTCTTCAAGCTCTGTCAAATTGGTTGTTGATCATTGCTAGACAACCATATTCACGGTCTTCTTGCTGAGCAACTCCAGTGGAGATTTGGCCTTGTGTTTTAGGTTATTGTCCTACTGAAAGGTGAATTAGTCTCCCAGTTTCTGGTGGAAAGTCGACTGAACCAGGTTTTCCTCTAGAATTTTGCTTATGCTTAGCTCCATTCCTTTTTTATCCTGAAAAACTCCCCCGTCCTTAATGATTACAAGCATACCCATAACATGATGCAGCCACCACTATGCTTGAAAATATGGAGAGAGTAACTACAATGTTGATCCATCCTCCGTTAACTCCTATCACAGCCATTAAACTTTAACTGTTTTAAAGTCACATTGGCCTCATGGTGAAATCCCTGAGAGGTATCCTTCCTCTCTGGGCAACTGAGTTAATTAGGATGGCTGAATCTTTGTAGCGAGTGGGTGTATTGATACACCACCCAAAGTGTAATTAATAAGTTCACCATGCTCAAAAGGATATTCAATGTATGCTTTTTTTTTACCCTTCTTTGCGAGGCATGGGGAAGCCCCTCTGGTCTTTGTGGTTGAAATTCACTACTCAACTAAGATTCTTTACAGATAATTATATGTGTGGGGTACAGAGATGAGACACAGTCATTAAAAAATAATGTTAAACACTTATTGCACACAAAGTGAATCCATGCAACTTGTGACATGTTAAGCAAATATTATTTATTTAGGCTTGCCACAACAAAAAGAGGTTGAATAGTTTCATTTTGGTTTACGTTCAAAAAACATATTTCCACTTTGACATTATGAGGTATGTGGTATTGCCTGTGACAAAAATCTCAATTGAATCAATTTTAAATTCAGGCTAACAGAACATGTGGAAAAAGTCAAGGGGTGTGAATACGTTTTGAAGTCCTTGTATATATTTCCATAGACAGTAACAGAGAGCTATGGTAATTTGGAAGCAGTTGTGAATAACCTGGTGTTGATGTCATTTCACATTCTTTCATAATAAATTATTACATAAAAACACTTACAAAAAAATGCATATTATTAAAAACAGCCATTATTAAATTAAGCATACTTCATATTTCCAAAAAGGCCATTAGCTACAGTACACTTGATAGGTGACATCACTACACTGTTCCATCAGAAAGCAGCATAACAAACCATTGCACTCTCAATGGACTTTGTTCTTCTCATGAATGCAGATTGTGAACCCTGGGTTACCCTGAAATAGTGTTTCCTCATGTCCCCTCTCCTTTCAACATTCTCAAAATTCGAGAAGATTCCAGGTTCCTGCCCTTTGTCGTGTCCTGACAAGCATTAACGTGATTATTCTGTAAAATAACAGTCAATTACATACCACGTTAAGTTATTATGCGATTAAATTACTCATGTAAACAATTATTTAGTAATCTGGGGCACCACAGAAAAAGTTTTTTAACAAGTTACTATCTCCCGACTAAACTCTAAATATAAAAATCTCTTACATCAGTCACAGTCAATTCATTCATTCTTATTTACCTTCAGTCTCATTCTGAATGTCGCAAAATCCTTGGATATCTGCACGAACTCTAGTATAAATGATGAATCAGAGATGTACAAATTGGCTTAATTATTTATTCACTAACTAATCACAGAATGACAAACACACAAACATAATAGTTTACACATTGATTACTACATAATGCAACTAAACTGGTATGGCGGGTTGTTCCACAAAATGGTGGATTCAAAAGAGAGGGAAAGGGAGGGGCATGAATGAAAGAGCGGGAAAAGAAACAAAGAACTTCCCTACGCACATACAGCTGATAACTATGCTCATGAAAATGTGAATACTTTGCCCATGAACGGCCGCTCATTCGAAAAGAATTGCAATGTACATATTTACGTGTGTATGTCGTGTCTCTCTGTTGAAATCGCCGGTCCATCTGGTGAGTAATTCAGCAGAAAGTCTCTGGTTTGTCCACCAGAGATCAAAATCTTTTGTAGTTGTAGCTCTGTTATAATGTGTACGCCAGACGTACCAATGGTCGTTTAGAATGGATCTTTCAGAGTACCACTCCTGTTTACTAGACTAAAGTACTTAAACAGCTGCAGACTGAATGTTCCTGTGTAGTTTTCATCTTCTGGGTACAGCTAAGACCACTTTCCACACCAGCAGCAACCGGCCATGTTTTGGTCTAATCGATTCCAACTATTTGTGACGTCCAGTTCACACTGTCCGCCTGCTTGGTCTCTAGTTTTAAACCATTTCTCAGCCATGTAGCCACCGCTTCACACTTTCTGGTCTTTGTAAATTTTCTTAGAAGTGGGTTTTATACTCTCTGGGAAAAGGAGGCGTTCCATAACGCCGACGTAATGTCTGTGCACACGTGGGTGTGGTCAATGACTAGTTAAGGCTTTATATGAAAAACAATTCTCTCGTTTACAAGGCTAACATCACATTTCATCTTCTCACAAATAGTTTCATATTTAATCACATACGTTCCAACATTTGGATATGACTCTGACAACTGGGAAGTATACACATTCAGAGATAGGACAGTATAACAACATAAAGAACAATCCTGTCGAAAGTTAAGTACACACGGACCATTCCAACTGCTTGGATTACAGAAATATTGTTTCATTATTCAATCTTTGTATGTTACCGTTTTGGTGGGAGGAATCTCCTTCTGACAAAGAAGAGGCTTCTTTCCCCTCAATCCTGCCAAACACAAAGGCAGAGATTCTACAAGGTATTTATGACCGTCATAAAACTGGTGGGGGAGAGAGAGAGGCGGGGGGGGAATCTGGCGCCTATGATCTTCACCCTTCTCAACCAATGCATTTCCGGAAGGACACAAGGAAATGGACACATGGGATCAAGGACAGACAAATTGAGATCCACCACCTGTGTTCTTGGGAGGCGCGGTAGAGGGAGGTGTCACCTGGGGGCGTGTGGGAGAGGGGTGGGCCCTCGCAGGCTAAACGTGTCTCCACTGGATGAGTATCAAGACGGGGCCTTCCCACACACCAGAGAAGGCTCCGCCTCCGATCTCCATGGCTCGCTTGTAGAGCTTTGCTTCTTTCTTAAAGTCCCCTTCCTCATAGCTGGGGAAAAGAGAGGGAGGAGGATGGACAGAGACAAAACAAGGTTGATGACGATGTTCAGCTCAAAGTACTGTATGTATACTACCAATAACATTGTGTGTGTGTGTGTGTGTAACCGCTCTAGTAGCACAACATTGAAAATAACATTGAGGATAATGTCTGGAATGTGTACTACATCAAAAGACCTGCATCACTATACTGAGAGCATTTCAGTTTCTAAAAGTATATATTTGGGTATTTTTGTAGCCTTTGTTCATGTTTTCTGCACCCCCATACTGCACAATGAGGAAGTGCTTCTTTTGTCAGACACAATAACACACAGACAGAATATGGGAGAAACACTCTAAATTTCCATTTGAAATCTAATTAAGCTGGGAATCCAATTAAAATCAAACCACACACAGCTGTCCCTAGTATGCATGCAGCAGACCAGGGGTTCAAATATATGAAAAATCATTTCAAACACGTTTGTGCCTGTTCCAGCTTGCCTGGCTTAATAAACCAATAGAAGAGTCCCAAAACTGCAACCCCCACACATCTGGCACTCCAGGCAGACTCAACCAAACAATCATCTATTTGAAAGGATTTTTTAACTCCAATCTGGTATGCAGTGAACTGTAAGCAGTATTGGTCCTCTCACCAGTTTGCTGTAGAATACAGCCAGGTTGACCAATACTGTGACCAGACTGGGATGTTTAAGTCTAAAACTCTTCTCCCTGATGTCCAGAGCCAGCTCATACAGGAGCAGCCTTCTCCAGCTTCCCCTGGACATCACACATATCCTCTGTCAGCATCACAAATCAGGATTACACAACCTACAACCCAATAGAATTTGAGTTGAGTGAGGAATAAGAATCCAAGGTCCCTATGCTAACTTTCAAAACAGCAACGTTATAGAGGAGAATACTTTTGCGATTTCCCTTGGTTTAGAGAAACTTTCCCCACCAGCGATACACTTCCTCATTGCTCGTTCTGCATTATGGGGCCGTCGATAAACATGAACAAAGGCTCCAAAAATACCCAAATACGTCCTTTACAAACGGCAAAGCTCTCAGTATTAGGGATGCAGGTCTTTAGATGAAGTATACAAGAAATACTGTCAATCAAAACTTTAGAAGTGATACCTCTGTCCATTCTAGCAGCAGGCTACACGGAGAATAGAACAGCTGGATAGGGAAAACCGCTCAATTTGCACAAAATGGAATATAACTTTGCAGATAAAGTTCAGAATGACACAATTTCATATGTACAAAATCTAAAGACCTTCATCACAACAATGAGAGTGTTTCCATTTCTAAGAGGACATACGTTTTGGGAGCCTTTGTTCATGTTTTTTGTGTCCCCACGCATCTATAACATGTCATTTACATCCAAAATACAGAATTGGTTGTAAAAAGAGTGAACTTCTCCTGGTCTAGGACTTGGTTTAATGGGATTATATGCAACAGCCCTGTGGTGGCTTGGTTAGAAACATCCCATCTCCTCAACCTACCCTGTGTTTGTAGAGCATTCCCAGGGGTTTGGGGGTGTAGGCCAGGGAGGAGTGGTCAGGGGACAGGGCTCTCAACCTGATATCCGGGGATCTCTCGTACATTTCCTCTGCATTGTCATACTCCCTCCTCTCAGTGTGGCGGGCAGGTTGGTTGTTGAGGGACTGGGCACAGTCCGAGCAGACTGGCCGCAACACACTCTTTCCCATCTCCAGACGGGTCAAGAGCTCAAGGACACTTTGGCTGCCCTGGAATACACCGTAGGGAGTGACACGGAACGTTCAAATGGTTCTGGACCATTCTGAGCAACATTGTTGTGTACAGATCGCTCTGTGAACTGTGCAACATCAATTCTTGTGCACCCCGTGACACCTCTGGTTGTCCCGCATCGTATGCCTTTCCTCATCTGAGATGCAGTATGTGAAATCTGAAATCTAATTTGCATTCGGAGCGAAGCATCACATTCTCTTTTCATCAAGACAAGATTGAACTTTGCAGCTCTTCTCAACATGAAAAAGATACTAAATAATTTCTTAGAATTTAAACAAGACCACTTTTGTACTGTCACTAAGCATTTATTTCATAGTTAGAAGAATAGTGAAATATAGTTTATAGTTTGACTGTTACTATATTTAGAAAGCATTTCAATAATTTCAAGCTTTATTCCCCGACTTTTGTTGAATAGAAAACATATATAATATCTATACTGTGTATAGAGCTTGTGTCCTCAAAAGTGACTACAAATCAGCAATTTATAACTATTTTTATTTTTATTTCTGGCAGTATAAGCAATACTAGGTATTGTTTATGGCCCTCATCATTTAACAGGTTAACGCCACAACATGATCAAAACCATTAGATGTAGCAAGTGAAATTAATATATATATATATATATATATATATATATTTTTTTTAATTATTACCTTTATTTAACTAGGCAAGTCAGTTAAGAACAAGTTCTTATTTTCAATAACGGCCTAGGAACAGTGGGTTAACTGCCCAGAACGACCGATTTTTACCTTGTCAGCTCGGGGATTCGATCTTGCAAAAACAGCACATCATGTGGTAAAAACATTGGTGACACTTTCCATGGAGCTTCTGTCATGTGTGCTTTACATTTGATTGTCATAGGCCACAACACCGTCAATTACAACTGTACTTAGTCATATACATCCCCTCACACACCTTAGGTCATGATGGGAGAGACAGAGACAGAGACAGAGACAGAGACAGAGACAGAGACAGAGAGAGAGAGAGAGAGAGAGAGAGAGACAGACAGAGACAGAGACAGAGAGAGAGACAGAGAGAGAGACAGAGAGAGAGAGAGAGAGAGAGAGAGACAGAGACAGAGACAGAGAGAGAGAAAAACATAGCGACCACCAGAGACAGAAAGTGAGAGCGAGAGGAAGGAGCCTTCGTTACCTTTATAGCTGTCCTGCTGTTTTCTGCAGTGGCGGTCATCACTCGTGGGGTTGGCCTGCAGTGGCGGACATCACACGTGGGGTTGGCCTGCAGTGGCGGTCATCACTCGTGGGGTTGGCCTGCAGTGGCGGTCATCACACGTGGGGTTGGCCTGCAGTGGCGGTCATGACACGTGGGGTTGGCCTGCAGTGGCGGTCATCACACGTGGGGTTGGCCTGCAGTGGCGGTCATCACACGTGGGGTTGGCCTGCAGTGGCGGTCATCACACGTGGGGTTGGCCTGCAGTGGCGGTCATGACACGTGGGGTTGGCCTGCAGTGGCGGTCATCACACGTGGGGTTGGCCTGCTGTGGCGGTCATCACACGTGGGGTTGGCCTGCAGTGGCGGTCATCACACGTGGGGTTGGCCTGCAGTGGCGGTCATGACACGTGGGGTTGGCCTGCAGTGGCGGTCATCACACGTGGGGTTGGCCTGCAGTGGCGGTCATCACACGTGGGGTTGGCCTGCAGTGGCGGTCATCACACGTGGGGTTGGCCTGCAGTGGCGGTCATCACGTGGGGTTGGCCTGCTGTGGCGGTCATCACACGTGGGGTTGGCCTGCAGTGGCGGTCATCACACGTGGGGTTGGCCTGCAGTGGCGGTCATCACGTGGGGTTGGCCTGCAGTGGCGGTCATGACACGTGGGGTTGGCCTGCAGTGGCGGTCATGACACGTGGGGTTGGCCTGCAGTGGCGGTCATCACACGTGGGGTTGGCCTGCTGTGGCGGTCATCACACGTGGGGTTGGCCTGCAGTGGCGGTCATCACACGTGGGGTTGGCCTGCAGTGGCGGTCATGACACGTGGGGTTGGCCTGCAGTGGCGGTCATCACACGTGGGGTTGGCCTGCAGTGGCGGTCATCACACGTGGGGATGGCCTGCAGTGGCGGTCATCACACGTGGGGTTGGCCTGCAGTGGCGGTCATCACACGTGGGGGCGGTCATGACACGTGGGGTTGGCCTGCAGTGGTGGTCATCACACGTGGGGTTGGCCTGCAGTGGCGGTCATCACACGTGGGGTTGGCCTGCAGTGGCGGTCATCACGTGGGGTTGGCCTGCTGTGGCAGTCATCACACGTGGGGTTGGCCTGCAGTGGCGGTCATCACACGTGGGGTTGGCCTGCAGTGGCGGTCATCACGTGGGGTTGGCCTGCAGTGGCGGTCATGACACGTGGGGTTGGCCTTCAGTGGCGGTCATCACTCGTGGGGTTGGCCTGCAGTGGCGGTCATCACGTGGGGTTGGCCTGCAGTGGCGGTCATCACATGTGGGGTTGGCCTGCAGTGGCGGTCATCACACGTGGGGTTGGCCTGCAGTGGCGGTCATCACGTGGGGTTGGCCTGCAGTGGCGGTCATGACACGTGGGGTTGGCCTGCAGTGGCGGTCATCACGTGGGGTTGGCCTGCAGTGGCGGTCATCACACGTGGGGTTGGCCTGCAGTGGCGGTCATCACGTGGGGTTGGCCTGCAGTGGCCATAGTGGAAAAGAAGTCCTGCATAGTGTTGTAGCCCAGGTAGGGTCTGACAGTGCCAAACTTCAACAGGTACCTGTAAGAGAACCACAAACCATTGTTAGGGGCTATGATCAGGGTTGGTATTCATTAGGGCAAACTGTTGCAAAACATTTCACAACAGGAAAAAATGTGTTTCCGATTGGACAAGTTCAGGTAGTGTCTCCCTGTTTTAGTAAATGTTCTTTCCGTTTGGTTCCTAATGAATATTGGGGACCCAAACAAATGTCATTCAGATCTTACTTCAGGACATTTTGGTATTGGGTTGGCTGGCAGCACACCCCCCTATCTTATCATCGATGTTAGCCGCCACCACCAGGGGAGGAGCGCACTGTCACAGGGACAAAGAGATTAGTACACTGCACAGCACTGAAAACTCACTAACAACTTTTTAATCTCTATAGCAGTAACTTGTGTTATGTATACATATGAACAAAATATAAAATGCAACATGTAAAGTGTTGGTCCCATGTTTCATGAGCTGAAATAAAAGATCCCAAAAATTGTCCATATGGAAAAAAGCTTAGTTCTCTCAAATGTGTTTACCAGTGGAGGCTCGTCAGAGGAGGAAGGGGAGAACCATCCTCCTCAGTGAATTACATAAAAATAGTGAAATATAAAGTTATTTTTAGATACTAAATATATTCATGTCACTAAATAATTGGTTAAAACACACCATTTTGCAATGAAGGTCTACAGTAGCACTCTTTAGGGTAGCACCATGGTGTAGCTGGAGGACAGGTAACTTCTGTCTTCCTCTGGGTACATTCACTTCAATACTAAACCTAGGAGGCTCATGGTTCTCACCCCCTTCCATAGACTTACACAGTATTTATGACAACCTCCAGAGGACGTCCTCTAACCTATCAGAGCTCTTGCAGCATGAATTGACATGTCCATCCAATCAAAGGATCAGAGAATGAATCTAGTACTGAAAGAATAAGCTACAGCTAGCTAGCACTGCAGTGCATAACAATGTGGTGAGTAGTTGACTCAGAGAGAGAAAGACATTTACATTTACATTTAAGTCATTTAGCAGACGCTCTTATCCAGAGCGAAAGACAATAGTTGAACAGTTTAACAAATTAATTTATTCAAAAATTAAGGAGAACAGGCCTCCCTAGTTGCACAGTGGTCTAAGGCACTTCCTCGCAGTGCTAGCTGTGCCACTAGAGATTCTGGATTCTAGTCCAGGCTCTGTCGCAGCCGGCCGCAACCGGGACGCCCATGGGGCGGCGCACAATCGGCCCAGCATCGTCCGGGTTACGCCGGCAGGGATATCCTTGTCTCATCGCGCACTAGCGACTCCTGTGGCGGGCCAGGCGCAGTGCACGCTGACAAGGTCGCCAGGTGTCCTCCGACACATTGGTGCGGCTGGCTTCCGGGTTGGATGGGTTGGATGGGAATTGTGTCAAGAAGCAGTGCGGCTTGGTTGGGCTGTGTTTCAGAGGACGCATGGCTCTCGACCTTCACCTCTCCCGATTCCGTACAGAGATGAGAAGACTGTAACTACTACCAGTTGGATACCATGAAATTGGGGAGAAAAAAAGGGGTGAAAAATACACTAAATAAAAATTAAGGAGAACCAATGGTCATGGGCAGGCATAAGTTACAGACAACAAACACAATTGCATTTTATTGATGGCAATTTGAATACACAAAGATACCGTGAGGAGATCCTGAGGATCATTGTTGTGCCATTCATCCGCCACCATCACCTCATGTTTCAGCATGATAATGCACGGCCCAACGTCGCAAGGTTCTGTAATCAATTCCTGGAAGAAGTTCTTCCATGGCCTGCATACTCACCAGACAGGTCACCCAATGGGCATGTGTGGGATGCTCTGGATCGACATGCATGACAGCTTGTTCCAGTTCCCGCCAATATTCAGAAAGAGATATATTGTGTTGCATGAGGCAAATGGTAAACACACCAGATTGACTGGTTTTCTGATCCATACCTTTTTTTAAGTTATCTGTGACCAACAGATACATATGTATTCCCAGTGATGTGAAATCCATCGATTAGGGCCTAATGAATGTATTGAAATTGACTGAACTGTAACTCAGTAAAATCTTTGAAATGGTTGCATTTATATTTTTTGTTCAGTGTAGATTAAATAGGAACAAAAATGTATAGAGTAAGTGTGTGTTGTGATACTGCGAAGCAGTCAGTCTCCCTGGTATGATGAGCTGTATGTTTCCAGACTAGGGGTGGGGGGGGTGTACCGGTATAAATGTGAATACCGGTATGACATTGTGCCATGATATGGATTTTGCCATATTGTGCAGATCTTGATCAATTTAATAAATGTATTAAATAAGACATTTTTGTTTTGTTCAAAATTTCAATCGAGTGATGTGGGCTAGTTCAAAATGTTTATTTTACTAAAAACAGCCTTTTTTAGCAAAGAAAAAAACTAGAAGCATGGATGTTACACGCTATCTGCCTGACAATCAAAGTCAAAACAAGCATGCGCAACAGCAGAGTAAGAGAACATTTAGTGAAGTAAACTCCTTTTGTTAGTGAAAGTGTCCGAAAATCAAGTGCCAATCTGTAAGCAAGCATTGAGGATGACTGAAGACAAGGAAAATAACGCTATTGAGGTTGATTTGCAGGACGACAAAGAATTGGTAAAAAAAATAAGCTTGCCTCCTCTGCCATTTGGAACTGGTTTGGCGTGAAGATATCCGACCTCGACCAAAAAAACAGTACTGTAAGTTGTGTCGACGCATTGTGCTAGCCAAAAGGTGGAAACTACAGCAATCTTTTTCACCACCTGAAAACCCTGCATGTGCGCGTATATGAAGAATCTACCAGAATGCGAGCAACAAATCCCCGGAGCAAGTCCCAAGACATCTTCAAACCAGGCCTCCACTCAGCTGTCACTCAAGGCATCATTCGGTAGTGGTACTCCATATGACAAGAGGAGCAAGAAGTGGAATGAGAACGAGTACAATTACGTATCACAGAGCGAAGGACATGAAACCAATTCAAACTGTGGAGAAGGACGGTTTCAGAAAGTCGATTCAAACTCTAGACCCAAGATACGAGACCCGGAGTCCAAATACTTCAGCAGGTCTGCCAGAACTCTACCCAAATTGTTGGGACAGAGTTGCCAACGAAATTCGTAACGCTGCATTCTTCTCTACCACTGTCGACTTATGGTCAAGCCGGACCACAAAGCCCTACATTAGCCTCCCGATTCATTACATTGATGACAACTGGAAGCTGCAAATCAAAAGCCTTCAGACATCTTATTTCCCAGACGACCACACTAGAGAAATAATTGCAGTTGGGCTGAGGGGGGCATTTTCATTCTGGGGCTTGAAAGAGTCTCGTCAAGTATGTATGACTACTGACAGCGGATCGAACATGATCAAAGCATTAGAGCTGAACAAATGGACAAGACTAGGGTGTTTCAGACACAGGCTACACATTGCCATTGGTAAGTTTTAACGTCTAAAAACACAGATCTCATTAGAAAAACAACGTAACTTAAAAACAATATAACTTAAAATGCAGAATAACTATTGTACTCTTAATTTCCTCTGTTTAAAGTTATAGCTGATTGCACTTCCTGATCCTTCTCATAAGTTAAGCCAAATATATGCAGCTATATAAATATATAGTATTTGTAAGTGTGTGCAATATCCAAACATTATTGTTTTTATTTATACATTAGCCTATGGTTTCAATATATGAATCTATCCTCGCAATAAATGATCCCGTTTTTTAAAGCAACATAGCTCTCTGAATCACAACAGTTGTATGTAAATCTATAGATGGATTACAGTTGTAATCATGTTCAGAGTCCATGCTGTAAATTGCTGTAATTACAGCAGATGCAATGTTATTGAATAAAAGTTGATTCAAATGTAATTATTTTTCACATTTTTACTTTTTCCAGAGAGGAGTGTCCAAAACGAACCTCGGGTTTCCCGGGCCACAGAACTGTGCAAGAAAGTGGTACATTTTCCTATAGTTGGAAGAAGCAGAAGGTCCTGACAAAGTCCACAGGATAAACTGAGCCTCCCCCTCCACAAGCTCATCACGGAATCCCCGACAAGGTGGGGATCTCACCTGCAGATGATGGAAAGAGTCCTGGAGGCAGACAACAAAAAACACGGCACCTTGCACCCTCCTGGCAAGACATTGAGGTCTTTGAATCTATCACGGCAGCACTTAAGCCCCTCCAGGATTTCACAGATGCCCTGTCAGAAGAGACATACGTGAGTGTGTCCTATCTGAAGCCCGTCCTCCATTTGTTCAAGGCGGAGGTTCTGAAATCAAATGAGGGCGAAGCCAAACTGACCCGAAAGATTAAGATGAGGGTCCGAGATTACCTGAATGACAAATACACAGACCCTAAATCAGATGAGCTGCTCACCATAGCTACCTTTCTGGACCCACGGTTCAAGACCACCTACATCACCACTGAGAAGCTGGTGGAGGTGAAGGTGAAAGCTGCCTCAGAGACAGAAGCCCTCCTGGTAGGGAACACAGACGTTGGAGACTTCTCTCTTGAAGAGGACCAGAGTGAGAAAGAAGCTGCCACTGCTCCACAATCAGCAAAGAAGTCCAAGAAGAGCCTTGGGAGCTTTTTTAAGAAAACCAGTAGTGCACCGGCCTTAAGAACCCCCAGAGACAGGTCATCGAGCAAGAGCTGGACAGCTACACTCTGATGATGGCAGCAGACAGTGAGGCTGATCCTTTGGATTGGTAGCGATTTCACGCATTCAACTTCTGACAACTCTATCTGAAATACTTAGGCATCCCTGCCACAAGTTCACCCTCAGAGAGCATTTAGCACTAGGGGCAATGTGGTCACATGCCACAGAGCAACTTTGAAGCCAGAATCTGTCAATAGGCTGGTGTTCCTGGCACAGAACTTGTGAAGAGGGAGCCAGTGAATTGTTACATGTTAAACTGAGAAACACACACACTGTCTGGTTAATGCTTGAAGAAGTTAGTTTGAAAAGGTTTACAACTTGAATTCAAAATGACTGGTGTTATGCTGAAAAAAAGACTGCACTTATATTTAGCAGGAAAAATTAAGCCATTTGTAGCCATTTTCTTTACATCCCAAGTACTTTAAATATTTGTTTATTGAATTTTACTGCATATTTGTTTTCATATATTTTTAAAGTTTCATGTTTGCACAGGATTACGCAGAGGTAAAAAAAATAAAAAAAATGTGCAATGCCCCCTTTCTGTTTCTATAATGTTAAAAGCAATATTTTGTAATTTATTAACTTTGAAGGGCTCATAACATGTATAAAAAAACTATTTAAATGAAATACAAGACAATGGTACAGTATATATATATATATGTTATCGTCCGGACAGTAGAAAATATTGTGATATTAATTTTTGTTCATATTGTCCACCCCTAGTCCAGACACGGCATTCTCACTCACACCTGACTCCATCCATATCTGACCCAGCTCATTACACGCCCAGGAACAAAAAGACGACCCAACATACATTATTGAGTTGGTGAGGATCTTATGATGCATGTTTTACAGTCAGGAAATAAGTGATGTAAGTAGTCAAATCAGAGTTTATTTGAAGGGGTGGGTATAATTTGTGGAACGTTCCAACAGGAATCTGCAGAATAAGATACCGCTGTGGGCAATTTAATTATGTTTTTCACTCCCCACGTTTATTCCGAAAATGTCGCTCCTCACTCTGGAAACCTATGGACAAACATTAAGAGTAAGTTAAGTGGTGAGTTTATGTCTATTCGGCAGCTAGTTAGCTTGGTAAATTGATCATGCTACTCTGTATGCGTTGTTTGTTGGCATCCTTGTTTTTTATTTTATTTTTATTTCACCTTTATTTAACCAGGTAGGCTAGTTGAGAACAAGTTCTCATTTGCAACTGCGACCTGGCCAAGATAAAGCTTAGCAGTGTGAACAGACAACACAGAGTTACACATGGAGTAAACAATTAACAAGTCAATAACACAGTACAAAAAAAGGGGAGTCTATATACATTGTGTGCAAAAGGCATGAGGAGGTAGGCGAATAATTACAATTTTGCAGATTAGCACTGGAGTGATAAATGATCAGATGGTCATGTACAGGTAGAGATATTGGTGTGCAAAAGAGCAGAAAAGTAAATAAATAAAAACAGTATGGGGATGAGGTAGGTGAAAATGGGTGGGCTATTTACCAATAAACTATGTACAGCTGCAGCGATCGGTTAGCTGCTCAGATAGCACATGTTTGAAGTTGGTGAGGGAGATGAAAGTCTCCAACTTCAGGGATTTTTGCAATTCGTTCCAGTCACAGGCAGCAGAGTACTGGAACGAAAGGCGGCCAAATGAGGTGTTGGCTTTAGGGATGATCAGTGAGATACACCTGCTGGAGCGCGTGCTACGGATGGGTGTTGCCATCGTGACCAGTGAACTGAGATAAGGCGGAGCTTTACCTAGCATGGACTTGTAGATGACCTGGAGCCAGTGGGTCTGGCGACGAATATGTAGCGAGGGCCAGCCGACTAGAGCATACAAGTCGCAGTGGTGAGTGGTATAAGGTGCTTTAGTGACAAAACGGATGGCACTGTGATAAACTGCATCCAGTTTGCTGAGTAGAGTGTTGGAGGCAATTTTGTAGATGACATCGCCGAAGTCGAGGATCGGTAGGATAGTCAGTTTTACAAGGGTAAGTTTGGCGGCGTGAGTGAAGGAGGCTTTGTTGCGGAATAGAAAGCCGACTCTTGATTTGATTTTCGATTGGAGATGTTTGATATGAGTCTGGAAGGAAGGTTTACAATCTAGCCAGACACCTAGGTACTTATAGGTGTCCACATATTCAAGGTCGGAACCATCCAGGGTGGTGATGCTCGTCGGGCATGCGGGTGCAGGCAGCGATCGGTTGAAAGGCATGCATTTGGTTTTACTGGCGTTTAAGAGCAGTTGGAAGCCACGGAAGGAATGTTGTATGGCATTGAAGCTCGTTTGGAGGTTAGATAGCACAGTGTCCAAGGACGGGCCGGAAGTATATAGAATGGTGTCGTCTGCGTAGAGGTGGATCAGGGAATCGCCCGCAGCAAGAGCAATATCATTGATATATACAGAGAAAAGATTCGGCCCGAGAATTGAACCCTGTGGCACCCCCATAGAGACTGCCAGAGGACCGGACAGCATGCCCTCCGATTTGACACACTGAACTCTGTCTGCAAAGTAATTGGTGAACCAGGCAAGGCAGTCATCCGAAAAACCGAGGCTACTGAGTCTGCCGATAAGAATATGGTGATTGACAGAGTCGAAAGCCTTGGCAAGGTCGATGAAGATGCCTGCACAGTACTGTCTTTTATCGATGGCGGTTATGATATCGTTTAGTACCTTGAGTGTGGCTGAGGTGCACCCGTGACCGGCTCGGAAACCAGATTGCACAGCGGAGAAGGTACGGTGGGATTCGAGATGGTCAGTGACCTGTTTGTTGACTTGGCTTTCGAAGACCTTAGATAGGCAGGGCAGGATGGATATAGGTCTGTAACAGTTTGGGTCCAGGGTGTCTCCTCCTTTGAAGAGGGGGATGACTGCGGCAGCTTTCCAATCCTTGGGGATCTCAGACGATATGAAAGAGAGGTTGAACAGGCTGGTAATAGGGGTTGCGACAATGGCGGCGGATAGTTTCAGAAATAGAGGGTCCAGATTGTCAAGCCCAGCTGATTTGTACAGGTCCAGGTTTTGCAGCTCTTTCAGAACATCTGCTATCTGGATTTGGGTAAAGGAGAACCTGGAAGGGCTTGGGCGAGAAGCTGCGGTGGGGGCGGAGCTGTTGGCTGAGGTTGGAGTAGCCAGGCGGAAGGCATGGCCAACCGTTGAGAAATGCTTGTTGAAGTTTTCGATATTCATGGATTTATCGGTGGTGACCGTGTTACCTAGCCTCAGTGCAGTGGGCAGCTGGGAGGAGGTGCTCTTGTTCACCATGGACTTCACAGTGTCCCAGAACTTTTTGGAGTTGGAGATACAGGATGCAAACTTCTGCCTGAAGAAGCTGGCCTTAGCTTTCCTGACTGACTGCGTGTATTGGTTCCTGACTTCCCTGAACAGTTGCATATCGCGGGGACTATTCGATGCTATTGCAGTCCACCACAGGATGTTTTTGTGCTGGTCGAGGGCAGTCAGGTCTGGAGTGAACCAAGGGCTGTATCTGTTCTTGGTTCTGCATTTTTTGAACGGAGCATGCTTATCTAAAATGGTGAGGAAGTTACTTTTAAAGAATGACCAGGCATCCTCAACTGATGGGATGAGGTCAATGTCCTTCCAGGATACCCGGGCCAGGTCGATTAGGAAGGCCTGCTCACAGAAGTGTTTTAGGGAGCGTTTGACAGTGATGAGGGGTGGTCGTTTGACTGCGGCTCCGTAGTGGATACAGGCAATGAGGCAGTGATCGCTGAGATCCTGGTTGAAGACAGCGGAGGTGTATTTGGAGGGCCAGTTGGTCAGGATGACGTCTATGAGGGTGCCCTTGTTTACAGAGTTAGGGTTGTACCTGGTGGGTTCCTTGATGATTTGTGTGAGATTGAGGGCATCTAGTACCTTGTACTTTACGAAGCTTTGGAATAGATTCCTATTGGAACGTTCCACAAATTATACCCAGTCTATTTGAAGTGCATTTCACATGCGTCTTGAGTACTGTAAGAAACATATTAAACGCATGTAATAACGCATTCACTGACTGTTGTCTGCCTGTGGCCTAACCATGCAATTGTGGCTTGCACACTGTGTCATAACCCTACCCTCCCCCTGTTCTTCTCTAGATACTAATCGCACTGGTACAACCCTGTACGGGTGACTGACTGAGATAACACATATACTGAACATATATACTGAAATTCCTAAAACACAAACACCCGACCTCCTTCGGGATGGGCTCCAAAGACAAAGAACTCTGTCGAGAACCAATGGGATACGGACACCAGGCTGGAGGGGACTGTCTATCACCTACAAGCAACCTACCAGAAGCCAGGACTACCAGAATCTACCTACGTCATTTCAATGTATTTAAGGGACTGCATATCATGTTTCGGCCTCTTTTTCCGAAAGTTCCATAAGAGCTGGACGAAGGAGCCGTGCGCACGTTTTGCCAGACATCATTACGCATTGAATAAACTGTCTTTTATTATACCTTATCCGCCTTGTCCAGAGTCTCAACTTGATCTCATTTCCCATATACTTTTTCATCAACAGTACACACTTTACATCCTTAAAAAAGGGAATAAAGAATGTCGGAAAATGGGGAAAGAGGAATATGAAGTACTGACCAGGACTGCGTTTCAAACTCATTAAAGACACACCCTCGTCCACTTACAGCAGCCATATTTGTCGTCGGTCCAAATGATTAGTCAAGCAAGGGAAGTTTTCAATGTAAGCCCCTCAGCCCTCTTTTTTAATAGAGTTTGCGAGTGTACAATTATGTTCGCTTCGGGGCCTAAAATGCCCTATAATTCAATTCACGATTATTGTACTTCCACTAAGAAAAGTCCGCCAAAAATTAAAACCTCAAAGTTAATATGGAGTCAACATACAAGTGCAAGTAAAAACTAATGTAAATCAGTTAAATTGTGCTACTAATGCACAAACACATCTAGTTTGTTTCGGTTAGCTTTTGGAAATTGTAGAAATAAAACATTTTCCTTCTTCAGAAGTTCCAGCTAGATAGGCTAACGTTAGTTAGCTAATTAATTTGCTAGCTATTATACAGTAGGCGTATAAATAATTATATAGTTAATATAATTAGTCATGCAATCCTAATTGACTGTAGCTCATATAAAGCACCCACAAGCTGAAAACACAATCATTGCACGATGAACAAATGACGAATTCCAAACACGAATTTCCGGGCAAAGCAGTCCATTTAAAAATCATTCCTTCCTTCCATCTTCGCCCTGCAAGTGTATACTCGTCAGATGTTATACATCATCGGAAGTGTCTACTTCATTTGAGGGCTGAGGAGTATACACTTGCAGGGAAGTGGCGAGGAAGGAAGGAAGGATTTTTAAATGGACCGCCCTTGCCCAGAAATTCATGTTTGGAATGCAGCCCAGTACTGACAGTTCTGCTCTTAGAACAGCAAAATCTAGGTCTAGTTGAGCGGCAGTGCTGATAGTTTACTTGAGCTGCTTCTAGACCAGCAACATCAAGATAACACAGTACAGTTCTGCTCTTAGAGCAGCAGAAGATCCAGTTGACTAAAACTACTCTTAGAGCAGCAATACCTACTGTGATTGACACAGTTATGCTCCAAGAGCAGCAGAACTCTGTGCATTTATGCTGTTACTACTAGAACAGCAAAATATTTAGCTGGCTAGTTAGCCTGCAGGTTTAAATTGTTTACTATCAAGCTAGCTTGATAGTAAGGCTAAAACTGTTGAGCTAGCAAGCTATATGTAGCTTGCTAGTTAGCAAAATTAAATTGTTTTCTAAATTGGTATCTAAGGCTAAACTGTTGGCTAGCTAACATTAGCTAGAAAAACATTTTAGCAAACTAACTTTAGCTTGCATCACATTTAGTATTTAATAAATTATTTAGACTAGCTGGAAACAGGACATTAATGTGCAAAATGAATAACTTTCTAGCTATATTCAACTTACCTTGGTTTGCTTACTTGCTCCTGCAGAATTTATTTTCTTAATCTTTACTTTTCACCCTCAAATGCTTTCGAAACCCATCAAGTGACACATCTCCTCCTCCACCTACTTTTCATTTGGTATTCTTCTTCTTCCTCTATGATATAATAGTGGTCCGCAAATCAACGTTAAAGGTGCATGCCGCCACCTACTGCTGGAGTGTGTTGCCAATCATGGTTTACAACATTTCTAAATCCTCCTACCTAACTCAGTACTTCTGAGAAAATAAAAAAGAGCACTACTAACTTCTAATTAACCTTAGACCTTCCACCATTCCCAAAATTTCTTCCAACCCCATCCAACATCAATGACCCTACACTTCAATCTGTCCCTCACTTCAACATACTTACAACAACAATATAACAACACATGCTCCATCATTTCATCTACCATACACTCCAGACACAAACCATTCACATGCTTGCCAACCATATATAATGACGAGTTCAATGTACAGTGTTCTAAGCGCAATCGAGCCAACACCACCTCTTCCTTCCTAATCTCACCTTTGAATCTTGGTCATCAACCTTTCTTTGGAGGGCATATAAATGCCGGCCCTTGTGCTCAGTGTCCCATCTCTTTTGCCACACATCTGTAAACATGGCCCTGATCTCTACCCAATGGAAAATTAATATAAATTGTATCTCCAATCATAATCCTTTTGTTTAAGTAAGTAACATGTTTAAGTAAGTAAAACTCCCATGAGCAATATTGAAGCGGCTTACTCTCATGCTTACCCAATAAAACCACACTAAATCACAGATTTGGCAAATCACCGTGCACGTTAGGCTACACATCTTGAAATATATTGAGACAAATTACAGACCTTCAAGTAGCAAAATATAACTCAATTTAATGAACTACAACGACACAAGGTGAGACCCAGATGCAGACACGGGAGGCAGATAGTTTGAGCTCTGATATTTATTATAGTCCATGGGGTAGGTAAAAGGCAGGTCAGGGACAAGCAAATGAACCAGGAGGACGAGAAAAACAAGAGACTGGGTTAACCTCTTACATCTATGGGGGCGCTATTTCATTTTTGGATGAAAAACGTTCCCGTTTTAAACAAGATATTTTGTCACAAAAAGATGCTCGACTATGCATATAATTGATAGCTTTCGAAAGAAAACACTCTGACGTGTCCAAAACTACCAAGATATTCTCTGTGCGTGCCCTAGAACGTGAGCTTCAGGCAAAACCAAGATGAGATGGCATCCAGGAAATGAGCAGGATTTTTGAGGCTCTGTTTTCCATTGTCTCCTTATATGGCTGTGAATGCGAGAGGAATGAGCCTGCCCTTTCTGTCGTTTCCCCAAGGTGTCTGCAGCATTGTGACGTATTTGTAGGCAGATCATTGGAAGATTGACCATAAGAGACCACATTTACCAGGTGTCCGCCCGGTGTCCTGCGCCGAAATTGGTGCGCAAAAGTCACCTGCCAGTATTTTTCGATGGGATACAGAGAGGAAAGCAAGCTTCCACGAACTGCATATCAATGAAGGGATATGTGAAAAAACACCTTGAGGATTGATTCCAAACAACGTTTGCCATGTTTCGGTCGATATTATGTAGTTAATCCGGAAAAAGTTTTACGTTGTAGGTGACTGAATTTTCGGTTAGTTTCGGTAGCCAGACGCAATGTAGAAAACGGAACGATTTCTCCTACACACAGACGCTTTCAGGAAAAACTGCGCATTTGGTATGTAAATGAGAGTCTCCTCATTGAAAACATCAGAAGCTCTTCAAAGGTAAATGATTTTATTTATTTGGTTATCTGGTTTTTGTGAAAATGTTGCGTGCTAAATGCTACTCAAAATGCTATGCTAGCTTTGCATACTCTTACACAAATTAGTCAATTTCTATGGTTCAAAAGCATATTTTGAAAATCTGAGATGACAGTGTTGTTAAGAAAAGGCTAAGCTTGAGAGCAGACGCATTATTTTCATTTTATTTGCGATTTTCAGAAATCGTTAACGTTGCGTTATGCTAATGAGCCTGAGGCTTTAGTCACAAACCCGGATCCGGTATGGGGAGTTTCAAGAAGTTAAAACAGGAGCTAGGAGAAAAACGCTGGTTGACTTGGCAAACAAGACGAACTGGCACAGACAGACAGAAAACACAGGTATAAATACACAGGGGATAATGAGGAAGATGGGTGACACCTTGAGGGAGGTGGAGACAAGCAAAAGGACAGGTGAAACAGATCAGGGTGAGACAGTACCCCCTTTCTATGGGCGCCACCTGGCGGTCTACCTGGACGCATACTTGGTTGACCAGGGTACCGGCGGTGGAAGTCAGCAGTGAGGGCTAGGTCCAGGATGTCTCTAGCGGGGTGCCAGCACCTCTCCTCCTGGCCATAACCCTCCCAGTCATCCAGATACTGGAAACTCCTGCCCCGTGGTTGAACACTCAGGAGCACTCACCGTGTACGCCGGATGGACATCGATGACATGGGGAGGAGGGGTGGGTCTGGAAACAGAAGACAAAGGGCTGTGAGACACGGGCTTAATCCTAGACAGGGTACGGGGTAACAAAAGACGAATAGCAATGGAACTAAGGACTTCAGAGATGGGGAAAGGACCAATGAAATCGGGAGAACTTTTACAGGACCCCACCTAAAGGGGCAGGTCCGGTGTTGATAGACATACCCTCTGCCCAATGCAATAGCGAGGAGCCGTAGTCCGGTGGTGGTCCGCTTGTCGACGATACCTGGAATTGGTCATGAGAAGCGCCGCCCAAGCTCTCTTCCAGGTATGCTGACAGTGGCGGATGAACATCTGGGTCGAGGGTATGCTGACTTCTTGCTCTTGTTCTGGGAACAACCCCATGGAGCACCCGAAAGGGGAGAGTCCCATGGCCAAACAGGGAAGAGTATTCTGGGAATACTCCACCCAGACCAGTTGTCGGCTCCAGGTAGTGGGGTTGGTCGAGACAAGGCATCTTCTTGATGCACCCATCCCGTTAGCGGGATAATTTTCGTCAACCACCGCTGAATTGCAGAGCGCCAAATTCAAATTAAATCACTAAAAATATTTAATTTTCATGAAATCACAAGTGCAATATAGCAAATCACAGCTTAGCTTGTTGTTAATCCACCTGGCATGACAGATTTCAATAAAGCTTTTCGGTGAAAGCATACCAAGCGTTTATGTAGGCACATCTCTCTCAGTAAGAAAAATATTACAAACAGCTAGCAGCCAAGTAGATTAGTCACGAAAGTCAGAAAAGCAATAAATTAAATTGCTTACCTTTGATGATCTTCGAATGTTTGCACTCAACGAGACTCCCAGTTACACAATAAATGTTCCTTTTGTTCCATAAAGATTATTTTTTATATCCAAAATACCTCCATTTGGTTAGTGAGTTATGTTCAGAAATCCACAGGCTCAAGCGGTCACGACATCGCAGACGAAAATTCCATATAGTATCCACAATGTTTGTAAAAAAATGTCAAACGTTTTTTATAATCAATCCTCAGGTTGTTTTTGCAATATATAATCGATAATATATCAACCGGGAATGTAGCTTCTTCAGAGAGAGAGAGAGAAAATGGATGCTCCAAGCTTTTGCGCATACAAAACGCTGCGGTCACCCAGCCATACAATGACGCGATGTGATCTTTCTCGCTCATTTTTTAAAATAAAAGCCTGAAACTATGTATAAAGACTGTTCACACCTTGAGGAAGCCATATGAAAAGGAATCTGGTTGATATCCCTTTAAATGGTGGCAAGGCATCCAATGGAACAGAGAGCTTTCAGGAAAAACAGCACTTCCTTGTTGGATTTTCCTCAGGTTTTTGCCTGCAATATCAGTTCTGTTATACTCACAGACAATATTTTGGCAGTTTTGGAAACTTTAGAGTGTTTTCTATCCTAATCTGACAATTATATGCATATTATAGTTTCTGGACCTGAGAAATAGGCAGTTTCAATTGGGTACATTTTTCAGCCAAACACGAAAATACTGCCCCAGACACTCAAGAGGTTTTAAGGTTGTTTCCAGGTCTTGGTTCGCTCGCTCCGACTGGACGTTGGATTGGGGTGGGGGATCCGGAGGACAGGCTGGCCGACGACACAATAATGGTGCAGAACGCCTTCCAGAACCAAGACAAGAACTGAGGATCCCGGTCGGAGACCATGTCCATCGGGAGTCCATGGATCCGGAAGACATGCCGGAGCTGGGTCGTCTCTTTGGCAGAGGGTAGTTTGGGGAGAGCAATGAAATGGACGGCCTTTGAAAACCGATCCACTACCGTCAGAATGATGCTGTTGCCATCAGACGGAGGGAGCCCAGTGACAAAGTCCAGGGAAACATCGGACCAAGGACGATGAGGGACAGGTAGAGGCTGAAGGAGGCCAGACGGAGCTTGCCGCAGAGTTTTATTGTGAGCACAAACAGTGCATGCGGCAACAAAGACAGAGGCATCAGGAACCATTGTAGGCCATCAGAAACGTTGTCGGAGGAAGGCCAGGGTTCGACAGGAACCCGGGTGGCAGGTAAGCCTGGAGGAATGAGCCCATTCCAAGACCCGGAACTGGACTGAATTAGGGACGAACAACCTGTTAGCCAGGCCCCCTCCTGGGGCAGGCTGGGAACTTGCGGACCAGGGTGTCAATAACCCAGCCCACTGAATCCGCAAGGCATGAGGTAGGGAGGATGGTCTCGGGGTCAGAGGGAGTGACAGCGGAACTGTATAGGCGAGAGAGGGCACCAGGTTTCACATTCTTGGACCCTGGGCGGTAGGAAATGGTGAAGTTGAATCTGGTGAATAACAGAGCCCACCCAATAACAGAGATATTACAAATTCTTATGGTCGGTCCAAAACAAAAATGGATGTTCTGCTCCTTCAAACCAGTGCCTCTACTCCTCCAGTGCCATCTTGACCGCCAGAAATTCTCAGTTACCTACATTGTAGATTCTTGGTGCAGAATAGAGATTATGGGACAAGAAGGCACAGGGATGGAGCTTTTGGTCCTGGGCAGACCGCTGGGACAGGATAGCCCCCACTCCAACGTCAGAAGCATCAACCTCAACCACAAACTGACAGGACGGTGATGGGGGCTGTAGTAAACCGATGCTTCAGGTCCACAAAGGCTCTGTCAATAGCTGGGGACCATGTGAACGGTACCTTGGGAGAGGTGAGTGCAGAGAGGGGGGCTTCCAGGGTGCTGTAGCCTCAAATGGAACGGCGGTAGAAATTGGCAAACCCAAACGTTGTAGCTGCACCCTGGACGTAGGTTGGGACCAATCCTCTACTGCTTACAACTTTTCAGGGCCCATCTGGACATTTCCCTCAGCGATGACATATCCCAGAAAGGAGATTGTAGAACGTTGGAACTCGCACTTCTCCTCTTTCATAAATAGCTGGTTCTCCAGGAGGCGCTGAAGGAATTATCGAACATGGAGGATGTGTTCTTGGGCAGAACGGGAAAAAAACTGGATATCGTCAAGGTAGACGGAACACAAAACTATTTACCATGTCCGGGAGCACATTGTTTACCAGGGCCTCGAAGACAACGGGGGCGTTGGCGAGACCAAACGGCATGACTAGGTACTCATAATGTCCACTGGCAGTGTTGAAGGCTGTCTGTCTTCCACTCATCTTCTTTACGTATCCGAACCAGGTGGTAGGCATTCCGAAGGTCCAGCTTGGAAGAGATGGTAGCCCCCTGGTGAGGTTTGAAAGCCGATGAGTGGAGTGGTAGGGTGTAACGATTCTTCATCGTTATGTCATTAAGACTCCAGTAGTCAATGCACGGATGCAGGGTCTTGTCCTTCTTTTCCACAAAGAAAAACCCTGCGCCAGCTGGGGATGCAGAAGAACGGATGCTTCCAGCAGCCAGAGTCCTCATTATACTCCTCCATGGCTGAATAAAGAATATAACCAACCACAAGGTGGTGTGGTGCCTGAGGGAAGGTCAATGGCACAATTGTAGGGACGATGCAGGGGAAGAGAAGTAGCCGTGCCTTGCTGAAGACCTCCAGGAGGTCATGGCACTCTGCAGTGTTTTCTTGGAGACAAGAAAATCCCAAAACAACAAGAACACGGGGGGGAATCAATGAGGAGAAGCTGTATTGACTCACTGTGATTGAAATAGGCCTATAGCCTACTGTTATATTTTAATGCAGTCATCTCGGTTTTCATTTGAAGCGTCTTTTTACATATCACTTGTTGGTTTCAATTGCAAAGACATTGACAACTTTGTATTTGTAGTCAACTGTGTTCTGAAGTTATCGGTGATCACAGAGAGATGGACAAACTATCTGATTCTATGTTTAGTGGAGATCTTCTGTGTATAAACTGACGTGGGAGGGCAAAAAAGCATCTAATGACACACTTAGCTGTTCTATGAGTGGTGTGAGGCAGGCGTTACATGACGAGCATTGTCAAGCGCAACATTAATAACAATGGTGTTGTTAAACAGCTCTGAGATTTAACGATCCTCCTACGAAGGTTCTGACAATGAACTTAGCCAGATACTTTTGGGAAACCGGGCCCTGGATGTTTCAAGTCTTGGTGTCAACCTGTGTGTTCCACAGTTCAGCTGAGTTTGGACATCATGTTGTCCACATTCAGCTTCAATGTACTGCTCTGTCAGGGCCATATCAACACGGGTCAGCATATCAGCTTGTATCCTGGATGCTGATTGGACAAGCAGCGTTCCGAGCCAGGCGGTATTGGTTGTCACAGGCACACTATGCCTGTTAACAGTTCCATCTGAAAATAATAACTGTGCCTCCATAAGAATATCATGTTCATGTTGCTGTCCGATTCATCTCTTGTATTTATCTCAACTCGCACATTATTTCACCTTGCTTCCAGCCAAGCATTTTGTTTGGTACAGCGCTGAATATAAGCCTTGCTGTCTGCCTAGGAAACAGTTTCACTTTTGCAAGCTAGCCCAGACAACTTTTTCCAGGAGAAATCAGGCGAAATCAGGCATCAACGTCATTATCATGGATATATCCAAGTAAATGCCAATAGAAATGCAGCTTGTGTACTGTCATTCCAGGTGCAATGTTTGATGTGTCTGAGTTAGCTATGGTGACAAGAACATTACCCAGCCTGCATAGCAACCATTTTGGTTTGAACAGAAGATTATTTTTATTTAGCAACTATGCAAAAATAGTTAATGACTGGGTCAGTCTGTAGCAACACGACCAAAATAACAAACAACCAGATATTTGTCTGGACTATATCTTCTGGTGGTGAAAGAATGACATTTTATAAATGTACTTATCAAAATAATGTTTTAATGAAAATGTGTAATTCATTGTCATTTTCATATGTTAGTAACCGTTTTATAAAAGCAATAAGGCATACAAGGCAATATCGCATCGGGCCGAAAAGCGGCGTTTTCCTGTGACTGCATTCATGATAGAGCACAGCCTCTTGTGCCTTATTGCTTAGATACGGCTTATACCAAGTGATTTTTTTCTCTCTTGAGCTTTGGTATGTCTCTCTAATGCATTTCAGAGACTTCAAAACATACTTCCTTTTGTTTTATTTTTGGCCTATATTATTTGCCATGTATGATCTGCAAACCTGATCTCCTCCAGCAGACCATTCCAAAGTCTAGGAGCCCTAATGTCAAATCCACAAGGATTTCCTGAGTGGTGATGTGGTGAACGCTGTTGGAGTTCAGGACCATGTGGAGATGTAATGGAGAGATGAAATGCCCTATGGTGACGAGTTCTTTGAGTTAACATGGAACAGACACACACAGTGCTCTACCCCAGGGTGTGTGTGTGTGTGTGTGTGTGTGTGTGTGTGTGTGTGTGTGTGTGTGTGTGTGTGTGTGTGTGTGTGTGTGTGTGTGTGTGTGTGTGTGTGTGTGTGTGTGTGTGTGTGTGTGCGCGTGTGCGTGTGTGTGTGTGTGTGTGTGTGTGTGTGTGTGTGTGTGTGTGTGTGTGTGTGTGTGTGTGTGTGTGTGTGTGTGTGTGTGTGTGTGTGTGTGTGTGTGTGTGTGTGCGCGCGCGTGCGTTCGTGCGTGTGCGTGCGTGCGCATTTGTGTGTATTCATGTGTGCGTATGTGTAGAGAGGGGATTACTTTGGGTTGGAGGTTAAGGACATTTTGTCAGCATGAGTGCTTTGTGCCATGTGAAAGCTCTGGGGCTATTGTTCATTTTTTAACCAATGGGGTTCACCCCTTAAAATAGACAGGGTATTTGCTGAGTGACTGTACGAATGTGCCAGCCTCATCTCTGGGAGCCATTCTTTTAATTTTTGTTTGGTTTTGTGACAAATGAACTGACCTCAGGTCATAATATGCAGTAGTCAGTGGACTCCACTGTGACTGCTGCTACTAGGTATTACTACTGCCTATTTCGACCAAATCCAGGAGTATGGCACACTAATACCATTACAGTCCATTACAATGCAGGAATGACCAAACTAAATGCTGGCTCCACTGTTCCTCCAATTTATGTCAACCTAACCAGGAAGGTCTGATAGGAGATGGCTAATTGTGAGCTAAAAAAAAGTAACAGACTAAAATCCAGACTAAGACGTCATTTTTTTTCTGGAGAACCATGCTAATTTAAAAGTCTGTGGATATACAGCATTTACTACAGAGGTCGTTTTTTCTTTGGAGCGCTCCACTAAGCTGGGCTTGTCAAGTTGTCAACACATGCTATGAATAATGCAATAGATGACTTGTGTTAATGTTTCTTTCTTAATTATTAATTGGACCTTCTTCTGAATACATCAGTATTCTTTCTCTTTATGATATGCCTATCTTGAAAGAAAGTAACACTGTATTGTGAAGCCACCTGGCGTTTTTAAGACCTCAGTGACCTATACTGTCAAGGACATTTACATGTACTGTAGGATAAAGTATTCACTCTATAGGGGTTGAAACACACACGGTTGCATCAAACAGTAAAAGCACGTCTTGTATCGTTCCTATTTTACATGCATACAGCTGGGTAGTGGCTAATTCTATTCAGACTGGCTTAGAAACAACAAACTCTATGCTATTGGAATGATTGGTTATCCATAATAACTAAACACCCTGATACATGTCATAGCTAGGGGTTTGCAATAGTTACCCTTTTATATGGAACATGTACTAGAAGCTAGGGAGTTAATATATGATGGGTTGTTCTTGACTGTTATGGTGTATGACAGTGATGCACATTATGCATTATAATGCTGTCTCTGGTAACTCACTGTAGAAAGTGTCACGGCCGTTGAATGAAGAGGACCAAAGCGCAGCGTGGTGAGCGTACATATTCCCTTTGTTTAGAAATGACGCCGACAAAAACAATAAACAATACAAAACAACCGTGAAGCTTAAGGGCTATGTGCCACAAACAAAGTAAACTTCCCACAAAGAAAGGAGGGAAAAGGGCTACCTAAGTATGGTTCCCAATCAGAGACAACATTAGACAGCTGTCCCTGATTGAGAACCATAACCGGCCAAAACATAAAATACAAACCTAACCAAATAGAGAAATAAAACGTCTCTCTAAGGTCAGGGCGTGACAGTCCCCCCCCCAAGGTGCGGACTCCGGCCGCAAAACCTGAACCTATAGGGGAGGGTTCGGGTGGACATCTATCCGCGGTGGCGGCTCTGGTGTGGGACGTAGACCCCGCTCCACCTCTGGATCACCCCGCTTTGGTGGCGCCTCTGGTGTGGGGACCCTTGCCGCCGACCCCGGACTGGGGACCCTCTCTGCGGGCCCCGGACTGAGGACCCTTGCTGCTGGCCCCGGACTGGGCACCCTCGTTGCAGGCCCTGGACTGGGCACCCCTGCTGCGGGCCCGGAATGGGCACCCTCACTGCGGGCCCCGGACTGGGCACCCTTGCTGCGGGCCCCGGACTGGGAATCCTCGTTGCGGGTCCCGGACTGGGTACCCTCGCTGGGGGCTCCGGACTGGAGGTCGTCGCTGGGGGCTCCGGACTGGAGGCCGTCGCTGGAGGCTCTGGACTGAAGGACGTCGCTGGAGGCTCCGGACTGAAGGGCGTCGCTGGAGGCTCCGGACTGAAGGACGTCGCTGGAGGCTTTGTGCCATGACTCCTCACTGGAGGCTTCGTGCCATGGATCACCACTGGAGGCTTCGTGCCATGGATCCACACTGGTGTCTTCATGCCATGGACCATCACTGGAGGCTTTGTGCCATGGATCCACACTGGAGGCTTCGTGCCATGGATCATCACTGGTGGCTTTGTGCCATGGACCATCACTGGAGGCTTCGTGCCATGGATCATCACTGGAGGCTTCGTGCCATGGATCATCACTGGTGGCTTCTTGCCATGGATCATCACTGGAGGCTTCGTGCCATGGACCATCACTGGAGGCTTTGTGCCATGGATCCACACTGGTGTCTTCATGCCATGGACCATCACTGGAGGCTTTGTGCCATGGATCCACACTGGAGGCTTCGTGCCATGGATCATCACTGGTGGCTTTGTGCCATGGACCATCACTGGAGGCTTCGTGCCATGGATCCACACTGGAGGCTTCGTGCCATGGATCATCACTGGTGGCTTTGTGCCATGGATCATCACTGGATACTTCGTGCCATGGATCATCAGTGGAGGCTTCGTGCCATGGATCATCACCGGGGGCTTCGTGCCATGGATCATCACCGGAGGCTTTGTGCCATGGATCATCACCGGAGGCTTCGTGCCATGGATCATCACTGGAGGCTTCGTGCCATGGATCATCACTAGAGGCTTCTTGCCATGGATCATCGCTGGAGTGGAGAGACACACAGGAGGCCTGGCTCTGGGAGCAGGCACAGGACTCACCAGGCTGGGAAGACATAAAGGAGGCTTAGTTCTGGGCACAGGCACAGGACTCACCAGGCTGAGGAGACATATGTCCTTGGCCGAGGCACCGGATACACGGGCCGTGGAGGCGCACTGGAGGTCTCAAACTTAGAGCCTGCACAACCCATCCTGGCTGGGTGGTTATCTTCGCCCTGCAAATGCACGGCGCTGGCACAGGACGCACTGGGCTGCGCAGGATATCCTGGGCCGAAGAGACGCACTGGAGACCAGGCGCGCTGAGCCGGCACCATCCGTCCTGGCTGGATGCTCACCCTAGCCGGGCAGATGCGGGGAGCTGGGATGTAGCACACCGGCTGTGAACGCGCACTGGAGACCCTGTGCCCTCCACCGCATAACACCGTGCCTGACCAGTACAACGCTCGCCACGGTAAGCACCGGGAGTTGGCTCAGGTCTCCAACCTGACTCAGTCAAACTCCCTGTGTGCCCCTCCCAAAATGTTTTTGGGGCTGCCTCTCGGGCTTCCTTGCTAGCCCTGTTCCCTCATAACGCTGGGCCCCTTTACCAGCTGCCTTCGCCTTCCTCTCTGCTTCTACCTGCTCCCACGGCATGCGATCCTTTCTGGCCAGGATCTCCTCCCACGTCCAGGATCCCTTGCCATTCAAAATGTCCTCCCACGTCCATTCCTCCTTACCACGCTGCTTGGTCCGTTTGTGGTGGGAAGTTCTGTCATGACCGTCGAATGAAGAGGACCAAAGCGCAGCGTGGTGAGCGTACATATTCCCTTTATTTAGAAATGACGCCAACAATAAACAATACAAAACAACTGTGAAGCTTAAGGGCTATGTGCCACAAACAAAGTTAACTTCCCACAGAGAAAGGAGGGAAAAGGACTACCTAAGTATGGTTCCCAATCAGAGACAACAATAGACAGCTGTCCCTGATTGCGAACCATACCCGGCCAAAACATAGAAATACAAAATCATAGAAAAACAAAACATAGAATGCCCACCCCACATCCCACCCTGACCTAACCAAATAGAGAAATAAAATGGCTCTCTAAGGTCAGGGTGTGACAGAAAGAAATTACCCAACTGTTAAATATGAAAGTAAAGTCTTGATGAAAGTTTTATTTGACACAAATAGGTATCATTTAATGTTGTTGATAACACAGGCTGCCATGTACGACAATATGAATGCCTTGTCTTTGAACGGTATTTTGAGTTTGTTTTGGATGTTCTTGGCAGCAATAATTTGATTCTGAGATTCAAAAGTCATTGTTTTATATCAATCATCTAGATTCTCCGACAGGTCTTCAAGTTAGCAAAGGTCTTATTTTCAATTTCCTCAAGAATCCCCTAGTGGGGTACATGTGGATATCTGAATGTGTGTGTAAATAAAATTGTGATAACAAGTACTGTGAGAGTGATAACAAGTACTTTAGTCCAGGCCTCTTAAATAAGCTCACTTCACTCTTAGAAAAAAGGGTTCCATAACAGTTATTCGGCTGTCCCCAAAGCAGCTCTTTTGGGTTCCATGTAGAACCCTGTATGTAACCAAAAGTGTTCTACCTGCAACCAAAAAAGGGTTCTTCATAGGGTTCTCCTATGGGGACAGCCAAGAAAACAGTTTAGGTTCTAGATAGCACCTTTTATTCTGTGTATAAAAACAAGGAATCCAGGGAGACAAATGAAGTTTGCAATTTACCTGGAACATTTCATCATTAATTTTGACACTTTGAGCCCGACAGTGGCCTGTTTAAGCTTGATTAAGTTGCCAGTATCTTCTCCCTCTCCATCTGATTATGTATCATGTTCACCTTCACACATTCTGAAAAGAGAGAGACAGATCGTGTTCTGCCGTTATTAGCATGCAGGGCATATGGCAACTCACATGCTGGGTGTGAGAATGGACTTTTCCCGGCAGGCCCAAAGCAGGGGGGAAAGAGATTTGACTTCAAACGCAGAAGCAGTTGCTTCCTGTGCCGAGACCAAATGTGTGAGCGGGCTGCAACAGTAGCGTCATTACAACAGGGTAGGATTCGCCAGACATAAACCCTTCTCTAGCAGCCAGTCAAGGGAACCGAAAGAACAAATGGTCTCCCAAGGCTACCATGTGAGAAGCATACTGCTAAATGTGTGTAGAAATCCAATTGTGAGGCATGAGGACGAATACAAAACAACCAAATGGGACTTACAGGGATTGCTTTGTCTGCTGATTGTTATGCATGGGGCTTATTTATAATCAGTATGAAAAATCTAATTAAGCTGTTTTGAAGTAATGAACTGATTAAGGGGCTTATGAATGATTATTACCTTGTCATTTCATGGTTATTATATCAATGTAATAACAAGTAAATTGATGACAAGACATTCACAAGTTAAAGGAGAGACATGTCACGCTCTACGTCTTTGTTATGAATCTCAGAGGGACTTGTCATTGAGTAAGCCACTTTAGAATGGTCAATGGGCCTGGCCGGTGCAGAATTCATGGAGAGTACTGATCCACACATTAGTCTACCAGTCACAGTCAGCTACAGCATCTCAATCGTGGTGAACCATCGTCGAGGTGATGAAATGTGTTTGGAATGACGAAACGGCCTGCGAGTGTTGGTGGTTTTGCCGGCGTGAGCGTCGTTAACAGGCGATAACATTTAATTAGAGCTGAGCGGGCCAGTCATTGGATCAATCACGACTTCTAACTCGCTCTCCTAAGAAGGCCCCTTTTAATGGCGTCGTTCGTCAGAGGTTCCCCCTTAGTCATGCAAACAATGGCAACCTGTCTGGATAATGATCATTATGTAGGTAATGCTTTTTCACTGATGAGACACACATACTTACAGTATATGGATGTATATTTCATATCATTAGCATCCCCACAGCTGTTCGTGGGAACCGGAAGTCCCTGGTGTTGTGTCTGTGGTTGCTGTCAGCACATTGCAATTCTCACTAACAATAGACACACCTGGAAACATTTTGTGCCAAGTCAAATAAATCTAAGTATTATTGGGAAGTTGGTAGGATGACTTTCATCACTTCCACCCATTCGGAACGGACATCTTTATACACCTGCCGCTGAGTACCATATGGGAGGCATTGAATCAAGGCAGTCATTGTCAACCTAACTGAACCTGTGGCACCCCCATTGCTCGAGAACCTGTGGCACCCCAAAGCTCATTGCATGCAAGCCCATAGGAACAGCCAAAGAGAGAGAGCGACATTTTATTTATAGTGTGTTGGTCTGATAGTTGCTGGAATATTTATGCATACAGATTTGGAGTAAGTGTAATTATTGTAAAATGTTGACGGTTTGTGTTAGAAAGCATATCTAAACCGATTGTTTTCCGAAGCCAACCATTTTAGTCATATTTTTTAATGAAGTGTTTATCTACATTGAGTGAGTGATGCAGGGAAGGGTTTTGTTTTGACTTTCCTACCTGCCCACTTTAGTGGCAATTACAGACTAATTAAGAGGAAGACACCAGGAGGTATAGACATCAAAAACGCCTGGGTGCTGATTGGTTGATAGCAGGGAGTTATTCACCATAATCCCTGGGTAATCCCCGGATAATGCCTGCATTTATCAATGCGCATCGACTGTCCCAACAGCCCAGCCAGGCAATTCAAAAACTTAATCTCCCCTGGAAAAATGGATCTAGACATTTCTTCCACATGCTTATAGCCAAGCATTTGGTTTGCAAATGTTGGGGTTTGTCTAAACCTTGCTGCCATAGAGAATGAACGTGTGTGGACGAGACTGGCAGCTTCTCTGAGCCACCCAAATAAATGACAATAGAAACAAAGGTAAAACAAATTAAATGTACATAGTTTGCTGTCATTTCAACTGCTTGATGATTGTGTGTTTGCTTTGGTTGTCTCGCTAGCAAAGGAGAAGTAGCTAACCTCCATAGCAAACTTTTTTGCTTAGAATGGAAGAATGGACTACCGTTTGGCTAGCAAAGTCAGAATCTCAGAACTAGCGACTGGCTTTTGCCCAGACTATATTATATGGTGGAAGGATGAAATAAATATAATTTATTTGTGAAAATAACTTTTTTAATGTAAAACATTTTCATATTTCATGTTGGCAACTGTTTTATTAAAGCAATAGGGACCCTTGAACCCTGGAGTTATCATGATTAACACCCTCCTAAGGGATGTTCCCCGGTCCTTCGCTTCACGTTGAGCCTAAGAACAGGCCTTAGTCAGAAGTTATTCACACAATAATCCCTGGAGTTTTGCCGGCAGAGCTAAAGCCTAGCTAATTTAGCTAGCTAGCTGGTCCCTGGACCAATGTAGCTATCTACAGTAGGTGGATAATTGGTTCCAAAGTTGTTTCAAGCATAAGAGTACCTTTATTCCAAAGTCAACCTCAAGTGACTTGAGTATTTTTCTCCCTTGAGCCAACATGGACAAGGGTGGCATTAAAGGGTGACATTAAATGCCCACAAGAGTGTAAATTTCCTTTTTAAGCTGAAATACAATTCCCATGATGTTACACAACGATTGCACAACTATTTAAGTCAATAAGACACCATTTTAGTTCAAGTATGATATATTTATTTGAATGTTACCACCCACCAGCATTTGTATTAATCAGAAGCACCTGTAAAGTTCTTTCTCTTCGCGAGTCAAACCTGAGCTGAGCCAAACAACTTTTCGCCATAGCGTACACTTGGCTGCCATGGAGACAAATAAAATAGGAAATCCAAACTTGTGTTTTTGCACCTCTACTTTTTTACTAACAAATTATCATAATCAATTGGACATTTGTCAAATTTCACTTGTGTTTTAGCTAGTCTGTATAAAAAAATGTATATGAACATTTCATAAATGGTAAAATTGCGTGTGATATGATTGCATTTTGGAACCCTGCTCCCCTTTTGATTGGTGCAGCTAGATACCACAAGTGTCTATATGCTATTCTCGTGGCGGCTGCCTATTATAGGATCTGGTGGTGTAGCATGTTGGAGGCATGGCCTTGGGCTAGCTCTGTTGGACAAACCGTGGGTGAAAGTGTCATGCCAGTCCATGTATTATGGTATACTTTAATGAAAAGACGCCTACGAAACAAATTCCACAAACTTGTTTGTCTATTATGTTGTGCTGTTGTTACATTTGTATTGGTGTTTTATTTCGTGTCCGATGCGCTTAGGGTGTTGTTACATTTCATTAGCGGCGTACATATTGAGCAAAGTCTTTGTAGCCTATCATTTCACTTCTCCTATCTGTAAGATCCATGGCATGAGCACGGGCTGACTTGGCATTGCTGTAGCGCAGCCGAAAAGCCTGCAGCTTATCAAACGTCGCACCGTGTCCATTACAAAGTAGAAAAACGTGTGTCTAGTCCAACCGTTCAATTGCCAGGCTATCCATATTACCGGAGCTTCATCTTATTCTTTATATTTCTATGGCGATTCACGGCCGCAATTTATGGAAGATGCCAAAACTTTGGAGATAACAAGAGATGGCAAAGTCTAAGATATTGATTTCCCCTATCCATCTGTGGTTTCCCATAAATGCTTATGACAAATCCAGCTACAGAATCAGCCATAGCATTGCTAACCAGGTAATATTTTGAATATTTTTTTTATTTAACCTTTATTGAATGATTGCCTACCAAAAGGCAAAAGGCCTCCTGTGGGGACGGGGCCTGGGATTTTTTTTTTTAAATAAATACAATATAAAAAACACATCACAACAAGAGAGACACAACACTACTATGACCTAAAACAACAACATAACAAGACAGCAAAACATGACAACACAGCATGGTAGCAACACAACATGACAACAACATGGTAGCAGCACAAAAACATGATACAAACATTATTGTGCAAAGTCAACAGCACAAAGGACAAGAAGGTAGAGACAACAATACATCATACAAAGCAGCCACAACTGTCAGAGTGTCCATGATTGAGTCTTTAAATGAAGAGATTGAGATAAAATTGTCCAGTTTGAGTGTTTGTTGCAGCTCGTTCTAGTCGCCAGCTGCAGCGAACTGAAAAGAGGAGCGACCCAGGGATGTGTGTGCTTTGGGGACCTTTAACAGAATGTGACTGGCATAGCGGGTGTTGTATGTGGAGAGTGAGGGCTGCATTAGATCTCTCAGATAGGGGGAGTGAGGCCTAAGAGGGTTTTATAAATAAGCATCAACCAGTAGGTCTTGCGACGGGTATACAGAGATGACCAGTTTACAGAGGAGTATAGAGTGCAGTGATGTGTCCTATAAGTAGCAATGGTGGCAAATCTGATGGCCAAATGGTAAAGAACATCTAGCCACTCGAGAGCACCCTTACCTGCCGATCTAAAAATTATGTCTCCGTGATCTAGCATGGGTAGGATGGTCATCTGAATCATGGTTAGTTTGGCAGCTGGGGTGAAAGAGGAGCAATTACGATTGAGGAAACCAAGTCTAGATTTAACTTTAGCCTGCAGCTTTGACATGTGCTGAGAGTAGGACAGTGCACCCAAGTACTTGTATGAGGTGACTACCTCAAGCTCTAAACCCTCAGAGGTAGTAATAACACCTGTGGGAAGCATGGTGGGGGCAGCATCACCCTGTGGGGATGGTTTTCAGTGGCAGGGAGACTAGTCAGGATCGAGGGAAAGATGAACAGAGCAAAGTACAGAGAGATCCTTGATGGAAACCTGCTCCAGAGTGCTCGGGACCTCAGACTGGGGGGAAGGTTCATCTTCCAACAGGACAACGACCCTGAGCACATAGCCAAGACAATGCAGGAGTGGCTTTGAGACTTGTCCCAAAGCCTTTCCTGCATTGTCCTTGAGTGGCCCAGCCAGAGCCCGGACTTGAACCCAATCGGACATCTCTGGAGAGACCTGAAAATAGCTGTGCAGTGACGCTCCCCATCCAAAATGACAGAGCTTGAGAGGATCTGCAGAGAAGAATGGGAGAAACTCCCCAAATACAGGTGTGCCAAGCTTGCAGCGTCATACCCAAGAAGACTTTAGGCTGTAATTGCTGCCAAAGGTGCTTCAACAAAGTACTGCATAAAGAATATTTATGTAAATGTCTTGTTTTGGTTTTTTTTGGCTAAAGTTTCTAAAAACCTGTTTTTTCCTTTGTCGTTATGGGGTATTGTGTATATATAGATGAGCAAAAACAGATATTTAATACATTTTAGAATAAGGCTGTAACATAACAAAATGTTGAAAAAGTCAAATTACAGATTAATGGCCCGTCCGATGTTAAGAGTCAGGGAAAATCCAATAGCTATAGTGAGAAAAATCCAAAATAGATAGAGTACAGATGAGGTACTTACGTTACACAATTACAACAAGCAGGTATGACAGTAGCCTCCAGAGCCTGCAGTGCTAATGGGTTCCCACTAGACAACACAGCCACAAAGAGCATGAGGTGTGGCTAACGTCAGTCAGCTTGAGCTATCTACCGAGCTAGCATCGGTAGCACAGAGTAGATCCTCCATATGACGTTGACAAATAGTGCATTATGGGTAGATTAGCAGATATCCAAAATAACTTAATAAATATGGAATAACCCAACACCATAACAATGTTTGTACTTATAGGTAACCAGATTGTGACTACAACTAAGCCTTTGAACACACTGAGTTGCTACATTGGTGACTAAAAACTCATGATTTCTACCCTATAAGGTGACTTTAACTGTTTATTTAAACTCCTGAAGTATTACGACACCTCTCCAATTCACAATTTTCTTCGGGTGAGAAATTATAAACAAAACGCCATGATGAATAATTGATCAGACACACTTTTTTTCAGATGGACATGAACCATATGCTGCATCTGCCATGTTGTCATGACCTTCTGAAACATTCAAGTCAGTCGTCTTTAGCCAAGCTCAGCAGGGAACCGCAATGACAAAGAAGATGACGAAGAAGGCGAAGAAGTAGAAATAAAAACGTGTTAAGAATAGACCTAATAGCTATCACTTTGAAGCAATAAGCAATTCAAATCAAAGAGAATAATGATGCACGCACTCAACCTGAGGACAAGCGAGGGAATACGGTGGAAGGAAACAGCACAGACAGCAAAGGAGACGACAACAAACACCTTTGAAAGGTTGCTGGCTGAAGCTGAGAGGCAGGAGGTTGCTTTTAAGAGAGGCAGCATGAGGAAGGTGGTGTCAAAGCCTGGAAGTCGGTCAGCATTTGAGGAGCTTTTTGTTTTGGCTGCTCGCTCGTGGTCTGGAGAGGTTTTTGCTCATTCGAAAAAGACCCCTTTACAAGGGACAACTCTCCTCCTCTAATATCCTTCATTAAACAAGGGTCACTTCTTATCGTCTTATCACCGATCTTTCAGATAAATGGCATCAGGAGTGGTCTTAACCTCCACCCAAGCACCGGAAGTAAATAATCAAGTGAATGAATGGATAACAACATGAAAGAGACATGTCATCATAGATAACAGATCTTTAGCACAAAAGAAGGAATGCATGAATGACTGAAAAAACAAATGGGTGAAAGTAATTAAACATATGATGAACTGAATAACTGTATGTCAGATTGCTCCATGATCCACTTCTAAGAAGGTTAATAATTAGCGTTGGCTCAGTTTTTCTAGAAAACACAGAAGGTTATGTTTCCCAGAATGCCACCTGTTTCCACCAGCAAGGACAGTGACATCCTGCAAAGTCAAGTGTGGGTCAGACGAATTCCCGGGGGTAAAAACTTGATGTCTAAGAAAAATGCTTTGATGAATTAACAGCTCTCAAAGGCCTTATTTAGCTTTAATTATCTTCAATGGAATAACTGTGTGTTAGTGGTTGTGGTGGTGTAAAAAGGAATAACTCCCCTCCTCTAATATCTCCCAGTCACTCTTCTTATCGTCTTCTCACCGATCTTCCCAATAAATGGCATGTGGTCCTTACCTCAACCCAAGCATCGCAAGTAAATAATCAAGTGAATAAATGAATAACAACATGAAAGAGACATGACATCATAAATAACAGCAGCTAGGTTTCCATCCAATTGGCAACAGATTTTTATGCAAATCTTTAAAAATCTGCATAAAGAAAATATACGTATTTTCGCACCAGTGGTGTGTTTCCATCAAACTGACTAGTTGCAGATAAAAATCTGTGCCTTTTGGCTTAAGTTTTCCTTTACCGAATAAAAATTGCATGTTCAATGCGTTTCCATTGCATTTTCAGTAGTTTTATCTCAAACTGTTGAGTTAAAAAAGCAAATGTGTCTATTCTGGTCTTGGCACATACGCTCTAGCCAACAGCTCACAGATACAGTGGGTAGGCTCTGCCGGTAGGTCAGGGATGGGCAATTTTGATGGGGGTGGGGTCCACAAAAAACCTGTCTGCGTACCCACATCCATACACCCATTTTTGCAGCACCCCTCATGACAGAGAAGAGAAATGTTTCCCTGCAATTCTAAAGCAAGTTTGCTGCTATTCTACACATTTTGCCATGGGGCAGAGAGATGAATTTGTAATTTACAACTAAATTCATGCAATTGTACTTTTTTGGGGGGGGGGGTTCTGAGGTGCCAGTTGCCCATCCCTGGTCTACATGATGAGATTATTATGGATAAGAGCGAGAATATGTTTATTTGTCAAATGGCTGTCGAGCATTGATCATTAAGTCACCAGAATAAGACCCTCTACATCTATTGGAAAGGAGTATCAAAATCAATGTGCACTTTCACAACCCTGCGAAGTTCATCATAAGTTATTTAATCTGTAGTCTAATAAACTCCATGGTTTCCGGAGTCGTTGTCACGCCCTGACCTTAGAGAGCCTTTTTATTTCTCTATGTGGTTAGGTCGGGGTGTGATTTGGGTGGGCATTTTAGTTTTTCTATTTCTTTGTTGGTTGGGTATGGCTCCCAATCAGAGGCAGCTGTCTATCATTGTCTCTGATTGGGGATCATACTTAGGCAGCCTTTTTTCCCACCTTAGGTAGTGGGATCTTGTTTTTGTGTAGTGCCTGTGAGCACTCCAGTCGTTAGGTCTCGTTTGCTGTGCATTGTTTTTGTTTGTGAGTTTCATTTGAATAAACATGTGGAACTCTATGCACGCTACGCCTTGGTCCGCTCATTTCAACGAACGTGACAGTCGTAGTGGGAGGAGCACACTCCATGTCGTCGCGAGACTGCAAGTTTATTTCAATATGATGGTTGCTATGTCAATATTTGTGCATAATTATTTTTGACTTATCTAGGCAAGTCAGTTAAGAACAAATTCTTATTTACAATGACAGACTAGGAACAGTGGGTTAACTGCCTTGTTCAGGGACAGAACAACAGATTTTTACCTTGTCAGCTCATGGATTCAATCTAGCAACCTTTCGGTTAATGGCCCAACGCTCTAACCACTAGGCTACCTGCCGCCCCTACACTCTAACCACTAGGCTACCTGCCGCCCCTACACTCTAACCACTTGGCTACCTGCCGCCCCCGGTTCCACTGCCATTTCTCTGAAAATTAATTCCCACCATGTCGAACTAACAAATGATCTGTTGGCATTTATAAAATTGTACAGAAACTTCCTGTTTCCATCACAGCTGTCATGATTCTTTTTTTTAATATGGTATGACTTTACTCTCATAACAACTGTGGATGGAAACGTGGTTACAGACTGAGAGTTAGATTCTAGAAGTCAACCACATTGACTGTCTTGTGTTTTAGGAACATACTGTTCCAGACAGATTCCATTCCAGACATCAAGACCTAAACCGAAGACGTCTGTACCGAGAGGCTTCGGCCTAACTAACCCAGCAGAGCTGACCTATAGGACCAGCATAGGCATGGCTTCTACACCACTGCACTTATCCCCGATGTCAGTGAGCATGAAATTGCTCGAATGATAATTAGAGACTGATGCGATGACTTGTGATCATCTTTGGAAATGAAGCTAAATAAAGAGAGAACATGAAGATGGTGGCATGTGTGCCATATAGTTTTTGGCCAGATAGCTCACGATTGCCTGAGTTGATCTCATCATGGAGATCACAGTGACTTTAATATTCTAAATGTGTGGATGTTGGAGGTGGCTGGTGGAGATGATCATGATGAGGACGACGATTATGACAAAGATGCAACGACAATGTTAACAATTATTCCAGTTTAAGGTACAGATTGAATTTACTGGGGGGAAGGGGTGGTCCAAAATAAAGGAGGATTGTCCAACTTTTTTTGTCGCTTTGGGGAGGGTTGTTTGGTTTTTTATTGGGCACGGGGGAGGAAAGTGCATTCTGCTCGTATTTTCTCTAATAAACAATGGCTTGAATTACTTTTTATATTATTACCCTGATAAAGTTTAGAAACATTTGTGAAGGTTTGGTATGGTGTGGCTATTCCTAAGCTTTAGCTACTGCAGGCCTATGATATGAAACCAGTGTGTTCATTCGCTCCAACTGACTCAGACAGTTGAACTTGAGGTGAGGAAGTCTGTTTCTGTCACCCCCTGATCTGTTTCACCTGTCTTCGTGCTTGTCTCCACCCCCCTCCAGGTGTCGCCCATCTTCCCCATTATCCCCTGTGTATTTATACCTGTGTTCGCTGTTTGTCTGTTGCCAATTTGTTTTGTTCGTAGAACCTACCAGCATTTTGTTTCCTTGCTTCCGCCTGTACCTTACTCCTGTTTTCTAGTTTCCCGGTTCTGACCCTGAGCCCGCCTGTCGTACTGTACATTTGCCCCACTACTCTGGATTACCGACCTCTGCCTGACCTGACCCTAAACCCGCCTGCTGTTCCGGTGCTTTACACCCTCTCTGGATTATTGACCCCTGCCTGCCTTGACCTGTCGTTTGCCTGCCCCTGTTTAAAGAATAAACGTTGGTTTCTTCAACACTGTCTGCACCTGGGTCATACCTTAAAACGTGATAGTTTCAGGCCTGCCAGAGTTATTCGTTATACAAAATATTTGGATTGAAAATTAAGAATTAGATTCCTTCTGCACATCTAAATCACTATAGCAGACGCAGTAGCCATCTGTCATAAATAAATGCATGTCGGTGTCGTAGCATGCCACCATCATATCTCTACCACTCTCTCTCTCTCTGGGGTTAATCCTAAACTTCTCTTCCTGTATGTATATGTATATATATATATATGTATACAGTATCAGTCAAAAGTTTGGACACACCTATTCATTCCAGGGTTTTTCTTTATTTTTTACTATTTTCTACATTGTAGAATAATAGTGAAGACATCACAACTATGAAATAAAACATATATAATCATGTAGTAACCAAAAAAGTGTTAAACAAATCAAAATATATTTTATATTTGAGATTCTTCAAAGTAGCCACCTTTTGCCTTGACAGCTTTGCACACTCTTGGCAAGCTTCATGAGGTTGTCGCCTGCAATACATTTCAATTAACAGGTGTGCCTTGTTAAAAGTTAATTTGTGGAATTTCTTTCCCTCTTACTGCATTTGAGCCAATCAGTTGTGTTGTGACAAGATAGGGGTGGTATACAGAAGATAGCCCATCTCCACAGAGGAACTCTGGAGCTCTGTTAGAGTGACCATCGGGTTCTTAATCACCTCCCTGACAAAGGCCCTTCTCCCCTGATTGCTCAAGGAAGAGTCTTGGGGGCTTCAAACTTATTTCATTTAAGAGGCCACTGTTTTCCTGGGGAACTTCAATGCTGCAGACAATTTTTTGGTTCCCTTCCCCAGATCTGTGCCTCAACACAATCCTGTCTCGGAGCTCTACGAACAATTCCTTCAACCTCATGGCTTGTTTTTTTCTCTGACATGCACTGTCAACCGTGGGACCTTATACAGGCAGGTGTGTGCCTTTCCAAATCATGTCCAATCAATTGAATTTACCACAGGTGAACTCCAATCGAGTTGTAGAAAAATCTCAAGGATGATCAATGGAAACCGGATGCACCTGAGCTCAATTTAGATTCTAATAGCAAAGGGTCTGAATACTTAGGTAAAAGGTCAAGGGTCTGAATTCTTTCAGAAGGCAATGTATTTATGTAAAAACAAAAATAGGGACGACAATTGAAATAAGTTCCCAACTTTATTGTGCAATCCCGCTCACTTTTACACTTTTAAAAATCTTTGTGTATATTTGTATTTTTTTTACCGGCAAGTAAAAGCAATCAATCAATCCAAACTGTGCAGTGGCCAATGGATGAATGTAAAGAGACATCTATTACAAAACACAAAAAAGTTTAATGACATTCGGAGATTGTCAAGCCTTCAATACTGAGTAAGCCTACGAGGTAGGGAGGGATTTGTTTTCTTTTTGTCCAGATTTACATAGTCTATTTACTGTGATTTTTTTTTGATGACACCTTGAGTTGGACCAGCCCCTCCCCCCAGCAAAAGTCCTTTCATGTATTCACTCCTATTATATCTGTCTTTAAAGTGAGATTTTTCAACCTCCATGCAAAGTTAAAATTTGTCTCGAAGCTGGTTGGGAACAACATCAGGCTATGTTTAATGGCTCATCTCCAAACAGCTCTTGACCTTTAGTTTGTTTGTCAGTTTGTTAGCTGAGGCTGGGGAAACAATGCAGGTTCCCTGCTCTTACCATATTCTCCCCACGCATATAGACGCTACAAACAAGTCCACTATGACTCTGAAACGTTTAAACACTATCTATGATCAACTAACATTTAGAGCTTACAATATTCTGAAATATTATATTAATATATTAACTGACCATAACGTGGTACAATCATAATCATGCTTTCCATGTTTTAACAGAATAGGTGGTTGTCACGTTCGTCGTAAGGCATGGACCAAAGCGCAGCATGGTAAGTGTTCATGATTCTTTATTGCTCAAAACACTCGAACAAAATAACAAAGAGAAAAACAAACAGTTCTGTAAGGCAAATCAACTATACAGAAAACAACTACCCACATAAACCAGGTTGGGAAAAGGCTGCCTAAGTATGATTCCCAATCAGAGACAACGATAGACAGCTGCTTCTGATTGGGAACCACACTCGGCCAAAAACAAAGAAATAGAAAACATAGACATAAAGAAACTAGAATGCCCACCTTAGTCACATCCTGGCCTACCCAAAATAGAGAATAAAAGCCTCTCTATGGCCAGAGCGTGACAGTGGTAGATTTGACTGATTTGGCAGTACACAAAAATATAGGATTTAATTGGGTCTTGCTTCTCCAAAAATATTTCATCAGGAGTTGCATATAGTTTATATTCAACATACTGTACTTGATCATTGGTTTCGCAATAATAAAAATAACCATACTCTGCATGGTTACATGAGTGAATAACATTTGTTGCGCGAATGAGGGATACATGTGCATTGAGAAGTAAATTACAGGGTGAAGTATATGTCAATATAATGGTTACACGAAATTAATGACTTTGACATTAATGCTTGCATTGTGTTACTTTAATTTCTGGTCAAAAGGGCTGCTTCTGGTTTTACACTTATTTGTGTTTGTAGTAACAGGACTTCCTTATCTAGCTCAATCAAATGACTCATTATGCAACGTTTAAAGTTTTGTTAGAAGTACATTATGTACAGGATACACATTGTATGCACCGTCCAACTAAATGTTTCCTTGCAGGTTCCCTCTCAGTAATGCACAACAATAAGAAATAATAAAACATACGAATAAAGTATAAATACAAAGGACCCAATAATTTATAGTACAATATTTACATGTGTGTCGGATAAGGGAGGATTATGTGTGTGAATGCATGTATGCTAAGGTGTGGAGAGTCAGTGCAGGTGATCAGTCCAGTGTTCAGCAGCCTGATGACTTGTGGATAGAAACTGTCCCTGAACCTGTTGGTCTGAGACCCGATGCTCCGATACCATCTGCCTGACGGTAAGGGAGTGAACAGTCTGTGGCAGGGGTGGGTGGGGTCCTTAATGTTGCTGTGGGACTTCCTCAGGCACCATTTTGAGTGGATGTCCTGAATGGGTGGGAGCATGGCCTCAGTGACGTGCTGGGCCGTCTTCACCACCTGCTGGAGGGCCTTGCGGTCGTAGGCTTCTCTGTCAGGTTCTCTGTATACGCTGAGGAACTTCAAACTGCTGACTCTCTCCACTGCAGTCGCGTCAATGTGTGTCAGTGTTATGGGAATTTTTATCAATGATGACTAATTATGTATACATTTCAATCAGGTCTTCTCGTGTAGAGTCAGGCCCAGCACCCTGAGCTCGGTGACAACCTTTGGGAACAATAGTATTGAATACTGAACTGGGATCAATAGTATTGAATGCTGAACTGGGAACAATAGTATTGAATACTGAACGGTAGTCAATGAACAGCATTCTCAATGTTCCTCTTTTCCAGGTGTGTTAGGGCGTGGATGTGTTGTAGGCAAATTGGAGTGGGTCCAGTGTGTCTGACATTCTGTCCTTGATGTGGGCCATGACCAGCCTCTCAAAACACTTCATGACAGGGGTGAGTACAAGGGGGCGATAGTCATTTAGGCAGGTCACCTCTGTTTTCTTGGGCACTGTGACAATGGTGGTCTCCTTGAAACAAGTGGGGACTACAGCCTGGGACATGAAGATGTCTGAGAAGATGCCTTCCAGCTGCTCAGCGCACACTATGAAGAAGCAGCCAGAGATGCCTTCTGGGCCAGTAGCTTTTTGAGTATTCACTCCCTTCAGAGTTTTCCTCACATCAGCCTCGGAGAGCGAAAGCACCTGGTTATCCGGTGCAGCGAGAGCCCTCCTGGGTGGCTTGGTGTTGTCTGCCTTGAAGAGAGCATAGAATGTATTAAGCTTGTCTTGGAGAAAGGCTTCAGTGGGCATCACACCTGGATTTGCCTTTGTACTCTGTGTTAGCTTGTAGTCCTTGCCACATGCGTCACGAGTCTGAGTTACCGAACAGTGATTCAAGTTTGAGTCAACATTGTCTTTTAGCATCCCTAATTGTTTTGCGGAGCTCGTACCTGCTCGCCTTGTATGCATCGTGTGCAACCTGGTCATCAGGGTTTGTTTGACTGACCTTGAATGCTGCAGTACGGCCTCTCAGCATGGCATGTACTTCTCCGTTCATCCAATGTTTTTGGTTGGGCTATGTCTGGATTGTTATTGTGGGTATAACATCATCAACACATTTCATGATGAAGCCTGTGACTGACAATGTATATTCTTCAATGTTGATGGATGAGGCCTGGTTGGATGAGTGTTTGATCACATTCCAGTCAGTCTTCTCAAAGCAGTCCTGCAGCATTGAGTCTGCATCCGTCTATCACCTCATTATTCTCTGTGCTGGTGGCTTCCTCCTGAGGAGCTGCTTGTAGTCATGGAGTAGGAACAAAGGGACGTGATCTGATTGGTCAAAGTGGGGGCGGGGAATGGCTTTGTATGAGTCACAGAGGTGTGTGTACCCATGGTCAAGTACATTGGTTCCTCTTGTGGGACAGAAAACATGTTAATGATATAAAATTAAAATTTGCTTGGTTAAAATCTCCTTCAACAATAAAGACTGCTTCTGGATGAGAGGATTCTTGCTGGCTAATGATCTTGTACAGTTCGCTGAGTGCCGCTGTGGAGTTGGCTTGTGGCGGTATTTGTACACAGGTCACAATAACAGATGCATAGTACCTCGGCAGATAGTGGGTTATGCATTTTAGCATACACCTCCCACTACTCTGCGGTTTGATCCATTCGGAAGACGGAGAAACCGTCTGGTTGAATAGCTGAGGTTGGTGTATTGTTCGTCAGCCATGTTTCTGTGAAGACAAAAACATAGCATTCCCTGATGTCCCTCTGCGATTGAAGCCTTGCTCTGAGTTTGTCAATTTTATTATCCAGTGATTGGCCATTAGCCATCAGAATCCTAGCAAGAGGAGGCCGTGGTGCCTGTCCTTTCAGCCTAGCTTGGTGTCCCCCTTTCAGTCTGCCGGTCAGCAGCAACAGGTAACAGCAAATGAGGGAATATATTCCAGATCTGGGATGTTTATAGCTTCGGATCTAATGTCCAGAAGTGTTTGTCGGTCATAGGCAATTGTTACATGAATATTCTGAGCAAACAAAGCAATAATTATAAAAATTGCCATACAATCGACCAGGAACCGGCAAGACGAGCACCCTACCCAGCACCACCATCTTACTTTTTACCATAGCCTATAAGTAAGAGGAGGAAAGAACATTTCCATAAATCTTCAGAAGAATATAAAGGGAAGTGTATAGAGTCCTCACATAATGACATTGTGGCTTTCTCTCATGACTCCAGAACAGAAGCAAATGTAGATACAATAGACCTTTTGTATATGCCATTATCAGTTCAGTTGGCTGAACGCAACCCAGATATTTCATACATCAGAACGTCTTTCCCCTCCATCTGCACAAATGATGCGTGTTGTGCCCTGTCAATATGAAACAAGGAATCATGGTGCGCTCTCAACTATATATCCATCGAAAGAAGTCAGTATTTTAATCACTTCGGCAAGCGAGAGCTGACTGTGAGTGCTGTGTGTGTGCCAGCAAGTCAGCCTGGCTAAAACAAACGTGCTCCTATCACCCCTCCTGAAAGCCAGCAGCCTTTCTTCTCAAATGTAGTTTCCTCCCCGACAATATCTCCCATAGATAGTAATAAAACACTTGGAAAGTGAAGGTTAATAGATCTTCGAGTCGGGTTGCCTAGCGCCTGCATTAGTAATGTCGCTCCTTTGTCGGCAGCAGACTTGAGCTAAATTAGAGTTTGATTGCTATGGCGTCATTGACAAATTACAAGTGAATTTGGGGTTTTGAAGGGTCTTCTAATTGGCTCCGAACGGAGCCAGTGACTTCTGCCATGAATCACATTTATTGGTGATCATATCAACAAGCATTAGAGGCTAAGGCATGAATGTGTCACATATTGGCCAGTAGAGTCAAAGATGTCTATACTTTTTAACTAGTGGTGCGGAAAACCACTGTAGGTGACTAAGGCTTCTGTGAAGCAGCATCATACAGTATAACCTGTGAGGGCCTATCTGTCTTCAAATACAGGATATCACAATAACTAATCTCTCGTGGACAGACTACGTTAACAAAAATGGTATCTGTCATGACACAACGGGATGTGTGCGATAAAGAGCAGCATTAGTTTTGGTGCTTGGGTTTTTCGTCACTGGTTATTTGGACAAATCACAATTTCGCTGGTGTTAGCGTCTTTCGCTAGTGTTAGTGTCTTTCGCTGGTGTTAGCATCTTTCGCTGGTGTTAGCGTCTTTCGCTGGTGTTAGTGTCTTTCGCTGGTGTTAGCGTCTTTCGCTGGTGTTAGCGTCTTTCGAATTTCAGAAGGGGATGGGACATTTTACCAATAGACTTGGACGTAACTTGCAAAGAGACAGGGTTGAGCGCTTCGTTCCATTTCCGATCCTCATTCTATCTCTTCACTTAACAAGTATGCAAGACTTTAGTTCTGGGTAAACTGAGATTACACAACTTAACTATATTCAAACCAACCAATATCGTCAATGACAATGGCAAAGTCGTAGCTGTGAGGAGACGACAGCTAAACTTGAAAGAGGTAAACATAAGTATTTCGCTCCTGACATTACATTTTACTTTATCAATAGCATCACACAACGAGTATTACTTCCATTGGTTCTAGTTGGCCTACTGTATTCCCCCTGTGTATCAGCTCAGGAAACTGAGTGTACAAAGCATTATGAACACTTACTCTTTTCATGACATGGACTGACCAGGTGAATCCAGGGGAAGCTATGATCCCTTAATGATGTCACTTGTTTAATCCACTTCAAATCAGTGTAGATGAAGGGAAGGAGACAGGTTAATGAATAGTTAGGCCTTGAGACATTGATTTGTGTATGTGTGCCATTCAGAGGGTGAATGGACAAGAAAACATATTTAAGTGAACGGGGTAAGGTAGTAGGTGCCAGGCACACCGGTGATGTCACACACACAACAGTTTCCCATGTGTATCCTGTGGTAGGGAACCATTCATGTAAACTTGCTAGAACAGGTGGCTTGCGAGGCAAGCATTTATCTTTATTGCCGTTTATTCCCTTTCAGAGCGTCCCTGGCTATTGCACAGATGGGAAACGTGGACAAATTGGAAATAACAGGAATTTGACCAACATCGTTGTTGGCTAAATTACCGTAACCGCAACCTCATTCACCTCAACCTCATTCACAAAAAAAAGTAATATGACAGTTTGACATAAGGATGTGAAAGAAGAGTTCTCTCAAGCTCCAAATTAATTGTCATGACTGTGCCATTACTTCTCCATGGCAACTGGTTCAAGCAGGCTTCAAGGACGGTGCATTAAACCTTTCAAAAGATACTAATAACATGAAAGAGAATACAACAATGACAATTGGCTTAATTTCATTGCCAAGTAATTTCATACAGCATATTCTTAGACATCTATTGTAGTCTCTCTACTCTCCACAATGATTATCTATCATCTTTTGCAAATCGTATCTTTGTTGTAGGAGGTATCTCGCAAATGATTAATGATTTACATTAGTTCGTTGATAGTCAAGCTCAGTCATATTCAATTCAACTCAAGATGTAGCCTTAAAAGGTAAATGAATGTATCTTTCTGCAAAAACTCAAAGGCCATGAATTTCAAGTTCACATGGCCTTTATGAAGCAGGTTAAGATCCAAGCCTTTTCTGGGTCAGTCCTCTGGACACAATTCTTAATTGAAAGAGACAGGGGAACAGGGACTAGGCACGGAGCACATGAGAGGGTAGAGTACCTCATCTTGTTCATCCATCAGAACCAGCCTATATGCCAAACCACCAAAAGGCCAGGCTCAGCACAGGAATTAAAGGGATAGTTTGTGATTTTGGAAGTGAAGCCCTTTATCTACTTCCCCAGAGTCAGATGAGCTCATGGATAACATTTTTATGACTCTGTGTGCTGTTTGAAAGAAGCTGCTAACTAATGTTAGTGCAATTGCTCACTATTGGCTACCTCTAACTTTCTTCACACTGGACTCTGGGGAAGTAGATAATGGGCTTCAATGCCCAAATCCCGAATTATCCCTTTAGGAGAGTTGACTCCGGAAAATGTCTGCTAACATTTTGGTCTCCTGTTTGAGGTTGATTCCTAGTTAAAGATCCCCAAATAGAAGTAGGTTACCTTTCCACCATAGCCTACAGAGCAGCATGTCAAAGTCATGATGGTAGATCAATGATAATGGATGCTGTGAGACCCTATGGAATCTCACAACCTGGGGTATGTTCAAGGAGCTGAAACATTAGTTTTGAACATTCTAAACAATGCGTTTATATCTAAATGTTCTGTCATTGACGGCCTACCAAAAGGCAAAAGGCCTCCTGCCTCCTGCCTTCTATATAAATAAATATAGGACAAAACATACATCACAACAAGAGAGACAACACTACATAAAGAGAGACCTAAGACAACAACATAGCAAGGCAGCAACACATAACAACAACATGGTAGCAACACAACACTGTGTTGGTAGCAGCACAAAACTTGGTACACACATTATTGGGCACTAACAACAGCACAAAGGGCAAGAAGGTAGAGACAACAATACATCACGCAGAGCAGCCACAACTGTCAGTAAGAGTGACCATGGTTGAGTCTTTGAATGAAGTGATTGACAATAAACTGTCCAGTTTGAGTGTTTGTGTAATGCTCGTTCCAGTCACTAGCTGCAGCGAACTGAAAAGAGGAGCGACCCAGGGATGTGTGTGCTTTGATCTTTAACAGAATGAGACTGGCAGAACGGGTGTTGTATGTGGAGGATGAGGGCTGCAGTAGATATCTCAGATAGGGGGGAGTGAGGTCTAAGAGGGTTTTATAAATAAGTATCAACCAGTGGGTCTTGCGACGGGTATACAGAGATGACCAGTTTACAGAGGAGTATAGAGTGCAGTGATGTGTCCTATAAGGAGCATTAGTGGCAAATCTGATGGCCAAATGGTAAAGCACATCCAGCCACTCGAGACCCTTACCTGTCGATCTATAAATTATGTCTCCATAATCTAGCAGGGGTAGGATGGTCATCTGAATCAGGGTTAGTTTGGCAGCTGGAGTGAAATAGGAACAATTACGATAGAGGAAATCTGTCTAGATTTAACTTTAGCCTGCAGCTTAGATATGTGCTGAGAGAACGACAGTGTACCACCTTGCCATACTCCCAAGTAGTTGTACGAGGTGGCTACCTCAAGCTCTAAACCCTCAGAGGTAGTAATCACACCTGTCGGGAGAGGGGCATTCTTCTTACCAAACAACAGGACCTTTGTTTTGGAGGTATTCAGAACAAGGTTAAGGGTAGAGAAAGCTTGTTGGACACTAAGAAAGCTTTGTTGTAAAGCATTTAACACAAAATCCAGGGAGGGGCCAGATGAGTATCAGACTGTATCATCTGCATATAAATATTTGAGAGAGCTTCCTACTGCCTGAGCTATGTTATTGATGTCAATTGAGAAGAGCGTGGCGCCTAGGATTGAGCCTTGTGGTTCTCCCTTGGTGACAGGTAGTGGCTGAGACAGCAGATTCTGACTTTATACACTGCACTCTTTGAGAGAGGTTGTTAGCAAACCAGGCCAAAGACCCCTCAGAGACACCAATACTCCTTAGCCGGTCCACAAGAATGGAATGGTCTACCGTATCAAAAACTTTGGCCAAGTCAATAAAAATAGCAGCACAACATTGCTTAGAATCAAGGGCAATGGTGACATCATTGAGGACATTTAAGGTTGCAGTGACACATCCATAACCTGAGCAGAAACCATATTGCATACCAGAGAGAATACTATAGACATCAAGAAAGCCAGTCAATTGGTTATTGACACATTTTTCCAACTTTTAATAAACAGGGCAAAAAAGGGGTTGTATATACAGTGGGACAAAAAAGTATTTAGTCAGCCACCAATTGTGCAAGTTCTCCCACTTAAAAAGATGAGAGAGGCCTGTAATTTTCATCATAGGTACACTTCAACTATGACAGACAAAATGAGAAAAAAAATCCAGAAAATCACATTGTAGGATTTTTAATGAATTTATTTGCAAATTTTCGTGGAAAATAAGTACGACAATTACAGGCCTCATCTTTTTAAGTGGGAGACCTTGCACAATTGGTGGCTGACTAAATAATTGTTTGCCCCACTGTAGAAGATAGCCCTAAGACATGAAGTTCAGTCAATCCAGAACATTTCAAGAACTATAGCAATGTGGAAATCTCAATGAAAATACTCACAAGAAGTCGACAGAATTCTGAATTACAGTGTGAACTCGAAAATTAGACCAGCTGTAGACAGAGCTGTATCTACATATGAGGACAACTAAGGTCCGGACCTCTGTAAAAGAATATATAATAATAATCCTAATAACAAATATAAACACTACCGGTCAAAAGTTTTAGAACACTCATGCAAGGGTTTATCTTTATTTTTTACTATCTTCTACATTGTAGAATTGTAGTGAAGACATCAAAACTATGAAATAACACATATGGAATCATGTACTAACCAAAAAAGTGTTGTAACCAAAAAGTGGTTGTAATCAGAAGATGGCCCTAAAACATGAAGTTCAGTCAATCCGGAATATTTCAAGAACTTTGAAAGTTTCTTCAAGTGCAGTCACAAAAACCATCAAGCGCTATGATGAAACTGGCACTCATGAGGACCGCTGCAGAGGATAAGTTAATTAGAGTTACTAGCCTCAGAAATGGCAGCCCAAATAAATGCTTCACAGGGTTCAAGTAACAGACCCATCTCAAAATCAACTGTTCAGAGGAGACGTGAATCAGGCCTTCATGGTTGAAAGGATCATATTGGTGACCACAGGGCAACAGGTTTGAATCCTAATGCGCTCTACTCGCCCATGTGAGTAATGACACAACATCACCTGAATCCCTTCAGTAAATGATTTAAAAGGACTGTTGAATAAAGACATCTCAAATCTGTGAGGAAATGTTTAAAATAATTGCCAACTGAAAGCTATGCCTCAGTCTCTATATCCCTTTTCAAATCAACCTTTTCTGCCTGCAACTGTTATTTACTTTTTTTAAAGAATAGTTTGTTATGCATTTTATCTTATATTCAGTGCTACCTAAGTCAGGTCGAGTGCTCCTGGGTAGCTTGGATGTTAAATTGTATTGGAAAAGAAGAAAGTTCAATAATGAAAAAGTCAGGAGGAAAATCATTCACTATCACGCTTCATCAAACCCAAGCTCAAGAGTAAAACATGAGAGTTGTCAGCAATCTATCTTGCGACGCAGGAAATGGAACGGTTCATTTAGTTAAGAAGTGGAACATAAAATACATTAATTCAAACCGGAATAATTCATGTTGGAGCTGAGGTGTGGTAGGATGAAGAGGGTGCTATAGGAGTCACCAGCCTCGACTGACCTAGCCTGGCAGCAGACCCAGAACTTCTCTGACGTCCATGCCAATCCACTGGCGTACCACCTCACTGATAATTATAAATGCTGCTGCTATAGCAATGTGGAAATGTCAATAGAAATACTCACAAGAAGTCAACAGAATGTTGAAAATCTGAATTACAGTGAAAACTCTAAATTTAGTGTCGGCGGGCTACGTGTGTAGAGAGGAATCAGGCGCAGAGAGCAGAGAGGTCCAGGGGAAAGATGCACTAATGCGGCACCAAATTGAAATGCCCAAACACACAGGGCGCAAACACTGACCAACCCATAACAACGGGTAACAAGGTCTAGAGCACTAACAACACCAACGACACAACGTGAACATCAAAATAATCCCGCACAACAAAGGGGCGGGTTCCATACGCTAAATAGGGAAGCAAATCAAGCACACACAAAATAGGAACAGGTGTAACAAATGAGACAAAACTAACCCAAAAGAAAAGGGATCGGTGGTTGCTGGTAGGCCGGTGACTACGACTGTCAAGCACTTCGGAGGGAGTCGTGACAATTAGACCGGCAGTAGACAGAGCTGTAGCTACATGTGAGGACAACTAAGGTCTGAACCTCTGTAAAAATAATTTTTCGAATGATCATAATAATAAATATAAACACTAAGTTTTAGGACACCTACTCATTCAACGTTTTTTCTTTATTTTTACTATTTTCTACATTGTAGAATAATAGTGAAGACACCAAAACAATGAAGTAACACATATGGAATAATGTACTAACCAAAAAAGTGTAGTAACTAAAAAGGGGTTGTATACAGAAGATAGCCCTAAGACATGAAGTTCAGTCAATTCGGATCTTCCTTTGGTCTTATGAGTCCAAATTTGAGATTGTCTTTGTGTGATGATGGTTGCTGAAAATGGGCCTCTGTGCGCCTATGTAGATATTCCATAAAAAAATCTGCCGTTTCCAGCTACAATAATAATTTACAAGATTGAAACTTCTTCAGGCTAGGCTATTTTTCTCAACTTCCTGTCTGAATGACATGCCCAAAGTTAACTGCCTGTTACTCAGACCCAGAAGCCAGGATATGCATATAATTTGTCGAAGTTTGTAGATATGTTAAAATAATGTATGAGACTATAACACAATTGATATGGTAGGTGAAAATCCAAAGAAAAACCAACCAGAATTGTTTTTTTCAGAGCCCATACTCTTTCAATGGAATGCTATGCAATTCCTGCTCCCAGATTGCAATTTCTATGGCTTCCACTAGAGGCCAACAGTCTTTGTTCAAGGTTTCAGATTTGTTTCTTCTCAAACGGGGAAGAATTTTGTGTTTTTGTACTGGGAGTCAGAGTTGGAAATCAGTCTGTGCACGCACAACGAAGAGGAAGCGCACTTGCTAATTTTATTTTCTATTGAACATACTTCTTTCCGTATAAAATATTATAGTTTAATTACATTTTAGGGTACCTGAGAATTGGATAGAAATATATTTTGACTTGTTTTAATTAACAAAGTTTAGCTTTTTGGATTCCTTTCTCTGCATGTTGAACGAGTGGATTATTCAAATCGATGGCGCCAACAAAACAGACTTTTGGGATATAAAGAAGGATTTTATCTAACAAAACAACCATGCATGTTGTAGCTGGGACCCTTGGGATTGCAAAAAGTAAGTGAATATTTAGTCGCTATTTGTGATTTTACACAGCCAGTGCTGGTTGAAAAATATTTTGATATGGGGCGCCGTCCTCAAACATGCTTTCGCTGTAAAGCCTATTGTAAATCAGACAATGCAGTTAGATTAACAAGGATTTTAACCGATATAAGAGACTTGTATATACCTAGATGTAATTTTTATTATTATTCATTTGAATTGCGCGCCCTCCAATTTTACCGGAAGTTGTCGACAGGTGTCCCGCTGGCGGAACGCCTATCCCAGAGAGGTTTAAAAATGTCTACACTATATTTCTGTAGCGGTTTTTGTCTGGTGAAGGGGAAGAGTACCAAGGTGCAGTGTGGTAAGTGTTCATTTTAATAAACAAAATAAACTGAACACTGAAATGACAAAAATAATAAAGAGCGAGAGCGAGAACGAAAACGAAACCGTTCTGTAAGGAATACGCACAAAACAGAAAGCAATCACCCACAACCAAAAAGGGGAAAACAGGCTACCGAAGTATGATTCTCAATCAGAGGCAGCTGTCGATCGTTGTCTCTGATTGAGAATCATACTTCAACCACAACAGGCCAAACACAGAAATACAACATAGAAAAAAGAACATAGACTACCCACCACAACTCACACCCTGACCAAACTAACACAAAGATATAAAAAAGGAACTAAGGTCAGAACGTGACAGTACCCCCCCCAAAGGTGCGGACTCCGGCCGCAAAACCTGAACCTATAGGGGAGGGTCTGGGTGGACGCCTGACCGCAGTGGCGGCTCTGGCGCGGGACGTGGACCCATATCCACCATAGTCTTGGCCCACTTACGTGGCGCCTTTGGAGCGGCGACCCTCGCCGCCGACCTCTGGGAACCCTAACAGTGGGCCCCGAATAGACGGGAGACTCCGGCAGCGCCGGACAGGCGGGAGACTCCAGCAGCACCGTAGTGAAGTGCGATTCTGGCAGCGGCGTAGTGAAGGGCGACTCCGGCAGCTCCTGATTGACGGGCGGCTCCGGCAGCTCCTGACTGACGGGCGGCTCCGGCAGGTCCTGACTGACGGGCGGCTTCGGCAGCTCCTGACTGACGGGCGGCTCTGGCAGCTCCTTACTAACGAGGTGTACCTGTGGATGTATTTCAAGGCCTACCTGCAAACTCAGTGCGCCTCATTGCTTGTCATCATGGGAAAATCAAAAGAAATCAACCAAGACCTCAGAAAAAATATTGTGACTTCCACGAGTCTGGTTCATCCTTGGAAGCAATTTACAAACGCCTGAAGATATCACGTTCATCTGTACAAACAATAGTACGCAAGTATAAACACCATGGGACCATGCAGCTGTAACACCGCTCAGGAAGGAGACGCGTTCTGTCTCCTAGAGATGAACGTACTTTGGTGCGAAAAGTGCGAATCAATCCCAGAACAACAGCGAATGACCTTGTGAAGATGCTGGAGGAAACAGGTACAAAAGCACGGAAGAAGCCACTGCTCCAAAACTGCCATAAAAATGCCAGATTACGGTTTGCAACTGCACATGGGGACAAAGATCGTACTTTTTGGAGAAATGTTCTCTGTTCTGATCATCGACCTGGCCAAGGCTTTCGACTCTGTCAATCACCATATTCTTATCGGCAGACTCAGTAGCCTCGGTTTTTCTAATGACTGCCTTGCCTGGTTCAACAACTACTTTGCAGACTGAGTTCAGTGTGTCAAATCAGAGGGCATGTTGTCCGGTCCTCTGGCAGTCTCTATGGGGGTGCCACAGGGTTCAATTCTCGGGTCGACTCTTTTCTCTGTATATATCAATGATGTTGCTCTTGCTGCGGGCGATTCCCTGATCCACCTCTACGCTATCTAACCTCCAAACGAGCTTCAATGCCATACAACACTCCTTCCGTGGCCTCCAACTGCTCTTAAACGCTAGTAAAACCAAATGCATGCTTTTCAACCGTTCGCTGCCTGCACTTGCACGCCCGACTAGCATCACCACCCTGGATGGTTCCGACCTAGAATATGTGGACATCTATAAGTACCTTGGTGTCTGGCTAGACTGTAAATTCTCCTTCCAGACTCATATCAAACATCTCCAATCTAAAATCAAATCTAGAGTCGGCTTTCTATTCCGCAACAAAGCCTCCTTCACTCACGCCGCCAAACTTACCCTCGTAAAACTGACTATCCTACCGATGTCATCTACAAAATAGCTTCCAATACTCTACTCAGCAAACTGGATGCAGTTTATCACAGTGCCATCCGTTTTGTTACTAAAGCACCTCATACCACCCACCACTGCGACCTGTATGCTCTAGTCGGCTGGTCCTCGCTACATATTCGTCGCCAGACCCACTGGCTCCAGGTCATCTACAAGTCCATGCTAGGTAAAGCTCCGTCTTATCTCAGTTCACATTTCACGATGGCAACACCCACCCGTAGCACGCACTCCAGCACCATCCCTAAAGCCAACACCTCATTTGGCCGCCTTTCCTTCCAGTTCTCTGCTGCCTGTGACTGGAACGAAATGCAAAAATCGCTGAAGTTGGAGACTTTTATCTCCCTCACCAACTTTAAACATCTGCTATCTGAGCAGCTGACCGATCGCTGCAGCTGTACAAGGTCCATCGGTAAATAGCCCACCCAATTCACCTACTTCATCCCCATACTGTTTTTATTTATTTACTTTTCTGCTCTTTTGCACACTCGTATCTCTACCTGTACATAACCATTTGATAATGTATCACTCCAGTGTTAATCTGCTAAATTGTAAATTGTAATTATTCGCCTACCTCCTCATGCCTTTTGCACACAATGTATATACTCTTTTTTTTTTTCTTCTGTGTTATTGACTTGTTTATTGTTTACTCCATGTGTAACTTTGTGTTGTTGTCTGTTCACACTGCTATGCTTTATCTTGGCCAGGTCGCAGTTGTAAATGAGAACTTGTTCTCAACTAACCTACCTGGTTAAATAAAGGTGGGGGGGGAAATTGAACTGTTTGGCCAAAATGACCATCATTATCAATTTGTAAGTCGCTCTGGATAAGAGCGTCTGCTAAATGACTTAAATGTAAATGTAATTATGTTTGGAGGAAAAGGGGGATGCTTGCAAGCGGGAGAACACCATCTCAACCTTGAAGCATGGGGGTGGCAGCATCATGTTGTGGGGGTGCTTTGATGCAGGAGGGACTGGTGCACAAAATAGATGGCATCATGAGGGAGGAAAATTATATGGATATATTGAAGCAACATCTCAAGACATCAGTCAGGAAGTTAAACATGGGACCAACACTTTACAAGTTCGTTGAAATACCTGTATATATACATTTGGGTGCCTCCCGGGTGGCACAGTGGTCTAAGGCACTGCATCACAGTGCTAGCTGTGCGCAGCGCATGCTGACCAGGTTGCTAGGTGTACAGTGTTTCCTCCAACACATTGGTGCGGCTGGCTTCCGGGTTGGATGTGCGTTGTGTCAAGAAGTTTGGTTGGGTTGTGTTTCAGAGGACGCATGGCTCTCGACCTTCGCCTCTCCCGAGCCTGTACGGGAGTTGCAGCAATGAGATCAGACAGTAACTACTACCAATTGGGGAGAAAAGGGGGGTATATATATATATATATATATATATATATAAATATATATATATATATATATATATATATATATATATATATATATATATATATATATATATATATATATATATATTTCAACTTACTGTTGAGAGTTGGAATAGTAGAATACAAAAGGTGCAATTTCAAAACTTAGTTGTGCATTAGCAGTTTTCCTCTTGTTATCTAGATCACCAGAGAGACACGTACAAAGCTCTCCCTCGCCCTTCATTAGGCAAATCTAACCATAATTATATCCTCCTGATTCCTGCTTACAAGCAAAAATTTAAGCTGGAAGCACCAGTGACTCTATCAATAAAAAAGTGGTCAGATGAAGCAGATGCTAAAATACAGGACTGGTTTGCTAGCACAGACTGGACTATGTTCCGGCATTCTTCCTATGGCATTGAGGAGTACACCACATCAGTCATTGGCTTCATCAATAAGTGCATCGATGACGTCGTCCCCACATTGACGTACATACATACCCCAACCAGAAGCCATGAATTACAGGCAACATCCACACTGAGCTAAAGACTAGAGCTGCTGCTTTCAACGAGCGGGACTCTAACCCAGAAGCTTATAAGAAAACCCTCTATGCCCTCCGACAAACCATCAAACAGGCAAAGTATCAATACGGGACTAAGATCGAATCGTACAACATCGGCTCCGGTCGGATGTGGCAGGGCTTGCAAACCATTACAGACTACAAAGGGAAGCACAGCCGAGAGCCTACAAGACAAGCTAAACTACTTCTATGCTTGCTTCAACGCAAGCAACACTGAAACATGCATGAGAGCACCAGCTGTTCTGGACGACTGTGTGATCACGCTCTCCGCAGCCGATGTGAGTAAGACCTTTAAACAGGTCAACATTCAGAAGGCCGCAGGGCCAGATGGATTACCAGGACATGTACTGCGAGCATGCTCTGACAAACTGGCGTGTCTTCACTGACATTTTCAACCTCTCCCTATCCGAGTCTGTAATACCAACATGTTTTACGCAGACCACCATAGTCGCTGTGCCCAAGAAAAGTAAGGTAACCTGCCTAAATTGTCAGGATTTGGCCAGGGTTGTTCCGGGTTTTGGTCAGTAGATGTCCCCATTGTGCTTTTTGTCCCTATGTTTTTCCCTTGATCCCCATTATTATTTGCACCTGTGTCTCGTTTCCCCTGATTGTATTTAAACCCTTTGTTTCCCTCAGTTCTGTGCTCTGTGTTTGTATGTTAGCACCCTGCCCTAGTGTTCTGTGTGCTCTTGTCGATTCCGGGTGAAGTTCTTGTGGTATTCTGTTTTTTGTTTTTGTTTATTTTTTGGTGAGTTTCTTTTGAGGTCTTTTTGTGTTTTTCCTACCACCTTTTGGATTTGCCATTTTTTGTATTTTAGGATTTTTTCTTTATTAAATACACCGTCTTAAGTACTGCTGTGTCTGCCTCATCTTCTGGGTTCTGCTGTCTATTCGTGGCTCAGTTGGTTAAGTGACTGTTTCTCACTCCGGAGACCCAGGTTCGAAACCGGGTCCTGACAGAAATACAGAGCCAAAAATGAACCCAGAGGCAGCCAGTTCCCAGGACCTTTTTGCCACGCTGTCCCACCACCAGGAGACTGTCCAACGCCACGAAGCCGCCCTGGTTCAGCAAGAGGCCTTAATGGCTAGACATTCTCATCTTCTGTCGGAGATGCTGACTTCCATTAAGCAAATATCTGATCGACTTACCCCGGCAACAGTTCCCGTCCCAGTACCTCAGGTTCACGTACCCATGGCAGTTAACCCCTGGCTGAACCTCGTCTTCCACCTCCCCAACGGTTCTCAGGTGATCCAAGTGCTTGTAAAGGCTTTCTCACTCAATGTTCTCTCTCCTTTGAGCTGCAACCCTCGTCGTTTCCCACCGACCGGTCTAAGATCGCATATATCATTACCCTGCTGTCGGAAAAAGCCCTGGCCTGGGCTACTGCTGTGTGGGATGCCCATAGTTCCTGCTGTGCCAGCTACTCTGCCTTTGCTGAGGAATTCAAACGAGTGTTTCAAGGCCCAAGCAGTGGTTCTGACTCAGCCAAACAGCTCCTGACTCTCCATCAAGGTTGGCGCAGCGTGACGGACTATGCCATCCAGTTCCGCACGGTGGCAGCAGCGAGTGGCTGGAACAACGAGGCGCTCACGGTGTGCTTTCTGAAAGGCCTTTCCGACACTATCCAAGATGAACTGGCCACTCGGGAACCACCGGACAATCTCGAGTCCCTGATCAAGTTGGCCTCACGCATTGACCAGCGTCTGCGAGAGAGAGAACTCAACCGTAGACCTCTAGCCCCTATCAGTCCCAGCTCCGAGTCCCCACCTTTATCATCGCTGGCTCCACCGGAACCCATGCAGATTGGACGCATCTCCCAGGCTGAGAGAGACCGCCGGATGAGGGAGCGACGCTGTCTATATTGCGGCAAACCGGGCCATTTCCGTTCCACGTGTCCCGTGCTCCAGGGAAACGCTCTGTCCCGTACAGACCGGGGGGAACTGTAACGGGAAACATAACCTCCTCCCATCCGTCCAACTCCCGTCTGCTCATTCCAGTCACCCTCTCCTGGGACAACCACAAGCTTCACCTTCAAGCCTTGGTAGACTCTGGAGCCGCAGGTAACTTCATGGATGGTGTCTGGGCGAAGGAGAATGGCGTTCCCTCTGAACCTCTAAGTGACCCCATGAGGGTTACTACATTGGATGGAAGCCCTTTGGGATCTGGACTTGTCACTCATGTCACTACCTCCTTGAGACTTTCAGTTTCACAACACCAGGAATTGATGAACTTTCATTTGATCTCCTGTTCCGAGTTCCCTCTCGTCCTTGGATACCCCTGGCTTCACAGCCATAACCCTCACATCGACTGGTCTGTGGGCACTATCAAGCAGTGGGGTCCTACGTGCCAAGCTACTTGTATTTTCCAGAATTCCCGAGTTCTACTCCCGAGTCTTTAGAATCCATCGACCTGACCCGAGTTCCCGAGTGTTACCATGACCTCAAACTGGTGTTTAGCAAACAGAGGGCCACCATGCTACCACCCCATAGATCTTACGATTGCCCCATCGACCTGTTTCCGGGCACTTGCCCCCCAGGGGTCGGATCTTTTCCCTATCTCCACCCGAACGAGCTGCTATGGATACCTACATCAAGGACTCTCTGGAAGCAGGCCTCATGCGTCCATCAACCTCCTCGGCGGGAGCAGGGTTTTTCTTTGTGGCCAAGAAAGATGGTGGATTACGTCCTTGCATCGACTACCGGGGACTCAATGACATAACCGTCCGTAACCGTTACCCGCTACCCCTTATGGCCACAGCCTTCGAGCTGCTCCAGGAAGCAGTTGTTTTCACTAAGCTTGACCTGCGGAACGCATACCATCTTGTGCGGATCAGACCTGGTGACGAGTGGAAGACCGCTTTCAACACGCCTACTGGTCACTATGAATACTTGGTGATGCCCTTCGGCCTGACCAACGCCCCAGCGGTGTTCCAAGCGCTCATAAACGATGTGCTTAGGGATATGCTTAACATATTTGTGTTCGTTTACTTGGATGACATCCTCATCTTTTCGAGCTCCCTTCAAGAACACACTAAGCATGTCAGACAAGTACTCAAACGCCTCCTGGACAGCCATCTGTACGTTAAGCCGGAAAAATGTGAATTCCATTCATCCCGAGTACAATTCCTGGGATTTGTAGTGGAACCCGGTCGAGTCCAAATGGACCCTAGGAAGGTAGGGGCGGTAGCGGATTGGCCCACCCCCAAATCCGTTAAGGATGTTCAGCGTTTCCTGGGCTTCACAAACTTTTACCGCAAGTTCATCAAGAACTTCAGTTTGGTGGCAGCTCCTCTCTCAGCTTTAACCAAAGGTGGCAATGCAAGGTTTTTGTGGGGAAGAGAAGCTGAGACGGCCTTCCAAGGACTCAAGCAGCGCGTCCTCTCTGCTCCCATCCTGATACTACCGACTACGGATGAACCATTTGTGGTGGAGGTAGACGCATCAGAGGTTGGTGTTGGAGCTGTTCTGTCTCAGAGGGGTGAAGACAAGAAGCTTCATCCGTGCGCTTTCTTCTCACACCGGCTTACCCCGACTGAGAGGAACTACGATGTGGGGGATCGTGAACTCCTAGCGGTTAAGATGGCATTGAAGGAATGGAGACACTGGCTCGAGGGGGCTTCTCACCCGTTTCAAGTGCTTACGGACCACAAAAATCTGGAGTATATCCAGCAGGCGAAGCGATTGAACTCTAGACAAGCTAGATGGTCTCTTTTCTTCAATCGATTCCAGTTTATCCTCACCTATCGGCCCGGGTCGAAGAATCTCAAACCGGATGCCCTGTCCCGAGTCTACGCTCCTGCCATTCGAGATGACACGGACATGCCTGTCCTTCCTGCTGCTAAGATTGTGGCTCCGATCTCGTGGCAAGTTGAGGATACCGTGAGACGTGCTCAAGCTAGCGAACCGGACCCTAAAGGAGGCCCTGCCAATCGGTTGTTTGTCCCCAAGGCAGTGAGGACTCAGGTCCTTCTGTGGGGGCACTCCTCTCGCCTCACCTGTCTTCCGGGCGTAGGTCGCACCTTGGAGTTCATCCAGCGTAAGTTCTGGTGGCCTACCATAAGAGAAGACGTTGCCACTTTCGTCAATGCCTGCCCCGTGTGCTGCCAGGGCAAATCTTCTCACCTCCGCCCTCAAGGACTCCTTCACCCTTTACCTGTTCCCCACAGACCCTGGTCCCATATCTCATTGGACTTTATTACTGGACTTCCTCCATCCCATGGCAATACTACTATCCTAGTCATAATCGACAGGTTTTCAAAGGCGGCCAGGTTCGTCCCTCTGACTAAGTTACCTTCTGCCAAGGAAACGGCTGAGTTGGTAATTAATCATGTGTTCCGAGTCTTCGGCATTCCTCAAGATGTGGTTTCTGACAGAGGTCCCCAGTTCGCCTCAAGGTTTTGGAAGGCCTTCTGCCAACTCATGGGGGCTTCTGCCAGTCTATCTTCAGGGTACCATCCGGAGTCCAACGGCCAAACAGAGAGGATGAATCAAGAGCTGGAAACCACCCTCCGATGTATGACTCGAGACAACCCGTCCACATGGTCATCCTTTATTGTTTGGGCCGAATACGCGCACAACACCTTGCGCTCCTCCTCCACTGGTATGTCCCCGCACGAGTGTCAGTTTGGCTATGCTCCTCCATTGTTCCCGGACCAGGAGGCAGAAGTCAGAGTGCCTTCAGCCTTGAGGTTCGTCAGACGCTGTCGGCTTATGTGGAGGAAGACCCGTCTTAATCTGATGCGTTCCTCACAGAGGTATCAACAACAAGCCAACAGACGTCGCCGTCCCGGGCCTACCCTGCGCCCGGCCAGAGAGTCTGGCTTTCCACAAGAGACTTACCTCTACGGGTGGAGTCTCGCAAGCTGTCCCAAAAATACATCGGTCCCTTCAAGGTTGCCAGGAGAGTTAACCCAGTTTCTTATCGCCTACACTTACCCAGATCCCTTAAGATTAATCCCACATTTCATGTGTCATTGTTAAAACCTGTTGTTTTTTTTCTCCCCTTGTCCCGGCAGACAGACCTCCCCCTCCGCCTCGTGTCATTGGAGGCCAGCCGGCTTATACCGTCCACCGGATACTGGATTCCCGCCGGGTGCAGCGGTCCTGGCAGTATCTGGTGGACTGGGAAGGCTACGGTCCTGAGGAGCGCTCCTGGGTTCCTGCCAAAGACATCCTGGACCCTGACCTCATTCGTCAGTTCAGGGTCCTCCACCCTGAGAGAGCTGGTAGGAACGTCAGGAGCCGTTCCTAGGGGGATTCTGTCAGGATTTGGCCAGGGTTGTTCCGGGTTTTGGTCAGTAGATGTCCCCATTGTGCTTTTTGTCCCTATGTTTTTCCCTTGATCCCCATTATTATTTGCACCTGTGTCTCGTTTCCCCTGATTGTATTTAAACCCTTTGTTTCCCTCAGTTCTGTGCTCTGTGTTTGTATGTTAGCACCCTGCCCTAGTGTTCTGTGTGCTCTTGTCGATTCCGGGTGAAGTTCTTGTGGTATTCTGTTTTTTGTTTTTGTTTATTTTTTGGTGAGTTTCTTTTGAGGTCTTTTTGTGTTTTTCCTACCACCTTTTGGATTTGCCATTTTTTGTATTTTAGGATTTTTTCTTTATTAAATACACCGTCTTAAGTACTGCTGTGTCTGCCTCATCTTCTGGGTTCTGCTGTCTATTCGTGGCTCAGTTGGTTAAGTGACTGTTTCTCACTCCGGAGACCCAGGTTCGAAACCGGGTCCTGACATAAATGACTACTGACCCATAGCACTCACATCTGTAGCCATGAAATGCTTTGAAATGCTTTGAAAGGCTGGTCATGGCTCACATCAACACCATTATCCCAGAAACCCTAGACCCACTCCAATTTGCATACCGAACGATGACGATGATGATGTAATCTCTATTGCACTCCACACTGCCCTTTCCCACCTGGACAAAAGGAACACCTATGTGAGAATGCTATTCATTGACTACAGCTCAGCGCTCAACAACATAGTGCCTTAGCTAATCAATAAGCTAAGGACCCTGGGACTAAGCACCTTACTCTGCAACTGGATCCTAGACTTCCTGACAGGCCAACCCAGGTGGTAAGGGTAGGTAACAACGACAAAACCTATTCTCCCTCAGGAGACTGAAAAGATTTGGCATGGGTCCACAGATCCTCAAAAGGTTTTACAGCTGCACCATCAAGAGCAGGCCTCCTAATTGTCCCTAGAATTTCTAAGCAAACAGCTGGAGGCAGGGCTTTCTCCTATAGAGCTCCATTTTTATGGAATGGTCTGCCTACCCATGTAAGAGACGCAAACTCGGTCTCAACCTTTAAGTCTTTACTGAAGACTCATCTCTTCAGTGGGTCATATGATTGAGTGTAGTCTGGCCCAGGAGTGGGAAGGAGTGGGAAGGTGGCCCTAGGGCTGTGCCATGGCGGAGATCTTTGTGGGCTATACTCGGCCTTGTCTCAGGATGATAAGTTGGTGGTTGAAGATATCCCTCCAGTGGTGTGGGGGCTGTGCTTTGGCAAAGTGGGTGGGGTTATATCCTTCCTGTTTGGCCCTGTCCGGGGGTGTCCTCGGGTGGGGCCACAGTGTCTCCTGACCTCACCTGTCTCAGCCTCCAGTATTTATGCTGCAGTAGTTTATGTGTCGGGGGGCTAGGGTCAGTTTGTTATATCTGGAGTACTTCTCCTGTCCTATTCGGTGTCCTGTGTGAATTTAAGTGTTCTCTCTCTAATTCTCTCTTTGCATTGCATTGAGCACAGCCATTACATTTGTAATTTCCATCCATGTAATTTGCGCCCCTACTGGATGGAAATTACAAATGTAATGGCTGTGCTCAATGCAATGGCACTTATAAATGTAGATCCTTCAAACACCCACAAACAGGGAAATCGATCCCAATAAAAGGTGTTATTACGTGCTCCACTAAGGCAGTTATTTATCTTATAACTTGTCCTTGTGGTAAAAATTATGTAGGTAAAACAAAGTGCGAATTAAAAGTACGTATCTCAGAGCACCGTAGCACCATTAGGTGTAAAAACTTGACTTATCCAGTTGCGGCCCACTTCTTGGAGGCAGGCCACTCGATTTCGTCACTGCGTTATATTGGCATCGAACATGTCACCCTCCCTAGGAGAGGGGTGACCTTGATAATTTATTGTTAAAACGAGAGGCTGCCTGGATCTTTAATTTAAAGACCCTTGCGCCCTTCGGTCTCAACGTAGACTTTGATCTGAAGCCATTCTTGTGATTATTGTGATTTTGCCATTGTAATTGTGTGTAAACTTGTATAGTCAAATTAATCTATGATCGTATGCTATCCATTTGTTTGTATGCTGTTCTTTGTATGACATTTTAATATTTGATTATTAACCAATGATATTAGGCCACTCCTGGCCATGATTACAGACACCTGTGTCCTTTGACACTATATAAACGAGTCATCCCGCAGTGTTTGTGATTATACCCTGATGAAGACAGCTTGGCTGTCGAAACGTTGGTATTAAATTTTTGCATCTGAGCTCCAAGAGTGTGCGGCTCTCTTTTATTTTTATTGGCAACCCCACATAGCCTGGTTCCTCTCTAGGTTTCTTCCTAGGTTTTGGCCTTTCTTGGGAGTTTTTCCTAGCCACCGTGCTTCTACACCTGCAATGCTTGCTGTTTGGGGTTTTAGGCTGGGTTTCTGTACAGCACTTTGAGATATCAGCTGATGTACGAATCAATTTGATTTGATTTGATCCTGACTGTTTGCATCACTGCCTGGTATGGCAACTGCTCTGCCTCCGACCGCAAGGCATTATAGAGGGTAGTGTGTACGGCCCAGTACATCACTGGGGCCACGCTTCCTGCCATCCAGGACCTCTATACCAGGCGGTGTCAGAGGAAGGCCCTAAAAATTGTCAAAGACTCCAGTCACCCTAGTCATAGACTATTCTCTCTGCTACCACACGGCAAGAGGTACCGTCTAGGTCCAAGAGGCTTCTAAACAGGTTCTACCCCCAAGCCATAAGACTCCTGAACATCTAATCAAATGGCTACCCAGACTATTTGCATATCCCCCCCCCCTTTTATGCCACTGCTACTCTCTGTTATTATCTATGCTTAGTCACTTCAATAACTCTACCTACATGTACATATTACCTCAATTACCTTGACTAACCGGTGCCCCCGCACATTGACTCTGAACCGGTACCCCCTGTATACAGTCTCGCTATTGTTATTTTACTGCAGCTCTTTAACTACTTGTTACTTTTATTTCTTATTCTTATTAATATTTTTTCAACTGCATTGTTGGTTAGGGGCTTGTTAATAAGCATTTCACTGTAAGCTGTTGTATTCAGCACATGTGACTAATAAAATGTGATTTGATTTGAAATCAAATCACCTTGTAGAGTCCATGCCCTGACGAATTGAGGCTGTTATGAGTGCAACTCCATAATAAGAAGGTTTTTCAAATGTTTGATATACTCAATGTATGTTGGTTGTTTTTTGTCAATTTCAAATCACAGCAGAATTTTTTTTTGCTGTGTGGTTGACTGTAATGGTCCAATGAAGAACCACTTTGGGTATTTCAGAGTAATTCTATTTGGTTTTGAAACACTTTATGTGTATCATGACGCTTAGGTTGGGTTTACATTCAAACACCCTCCAAACACCAAATATCAGGTTAGGTGCATTACTTTCCATGGTTTTAATACACAATGATGGTGTTTTGAGTCGTTCTATTTTTAAAGTGCATGTAATCTTATTCAAATCCAAATTATGCTGCCCACTTCTCTTAACATCCATGACCCTCTCCTCCAATTGGCAGTTATTGCAGTGTAAAATGTCCACGCATCTCTCATCTCTGGCTCTACTACGCGTTTGTCTCCCTGCCGCTATGTGAATACTAAATTAGACCAAGTAGCCGTCTGCTGCTTACTTGGGCATCGGTCCTCTCCAAGCATAACATAATCTCCCCGGGACAGAGTTCAAAACATTTATCTTTTCATGTTTTCTCTCTATTCCTTAGCTTTTTGTTATCGCCTGCAATTTCTGTGATCTCCTATCTTGTGTTTAGGAGTTGTTGTTATGCAAGCCCAGAGCATTGGAGGCACCTGATCACTGTCACTGTTACCTCCTGGGAAGATCGTTGAGGGATAGCTGGGGTCAGAGGGAGGTCTTGGGTCATTCCCACGCATGGCAGGCCCATCTGTGACCATATCCCAGACTGCACTTCAAGGACCATGTGGTTGTTACCTTGAACAAGGGGGCTTCACGGTCATTACTTACTTTTATGGTTGTTACTAGGCTACCTTGCCATGCTGGAGAAAAGCACAAATGAGAAGTAAATACCTTACCCGAACCTTAAGCCTATGTAAAGCACATACAGTAGAGCTCATTTACTTGCTCAGCGGCCCGCAGTTCTGATGTCAATTCCACTGTAGCATGGCTGGGGATTCATTACATGGCTATTGGATAGTACCGGACTTATTCCTCAAAAACCCAGTGATATTGGAAACTGACCTACTGTGTCGGCCATTTTGTTCAGCAGAAAATAATTATGTGCCAAAAGACAATATGCTTTGTGTTACAGTGGATTCTAAAGTGGCCTAACTACAGTTTCTACCATAAAAATGCTTCATACTCTGTGTATGGGTACCAGATTTCACTTATGAACTGAGCTATGTGGACTCATCTGAAATGGATCTGTGGTCAGCTTCGGATCAAAACTAGTTCGATGTTCTTAGAAGATATTACTTTTACATTATAAATAGTATATTTTAATACAAGGGAAACCTTATTTCATCTTAACCTTAGTTAAGATGAATGACACTGTAAAACATGTTTGCCACTAAGTGAGTCAAATCTAAGCATCTTAGAATTGCACAGTGCTGTTCAGATTAGTTAAGGATGTTACATAAAGCATATTTTCCGATGTCGGCAGATTTGTTCAAACAAAAGCAATGAGAAAGTCAAATCCATTGTGAACAGAATTGAATGATTACATTGCAAATTTGTATTCTTTATGCGCTGGGCTTTGAAGTAAAATATTTTAGTTGTCAAAATAGAAATGAAAGAGGGGGAGTTTTGTGGGGAAAATGGGCAACTCTCTCAGTGTGTGTCATAGACTGTGACAGAAAGCTGGAGTCAGTGAAAAAGGAGTGAGGAGAAAGCTAAGATGATAGAGAGCGAACAATGGCGAAGATCAGTCTGAATTGAAACGTTGCAAATAATAACTTCAAATTAAGAGTCATTTAGAAACAGGAGTTTGAGATACAATGCATATTCTGAGAAATGGTTATATTGTGCAGTTATTTAGCATCCACAAATAGCGCATTAACTGATTATTAGCAGCAATTTGTGCAGTTAGAAGGCCTAATATTTATGTGACGGCATGGTCTTTACATTTTCCCTATAAGTTAATTGAGAATCATTAGAAGACAGGTACTGCTATTAGTGTTCCTAAAGGTTGGGACGTATTTCATATCGAAATGGTCAGTCCGGTTTTACACTGAACAAAAATCGAAACGCAACATGTAAAGTGTAAGTCCCATGTTTCATGAGCTGAAATAAAAGATCCCAGAAATGTTCCGTACACACAAAAATGTTGTGCACAAATTTGTTTACATCCCTGTTAGTGATCATTTCTCATTTGCCAAGTAAATCCATAACACCTGACAGGTGTGGCATATCAAGAAGCTGATTAAACAACATGATCTTTACATAGGTGCACCTTGTGCTGGTGACAATAAAAGACTACACTAAAATGTGCAGTTTTGTCACAAAACACAATGCCACAGATGTCTCCACCAGAACTGTTGCCAGATAATTGAATGTTAATTTTTCTTACATAAGTTGCCTCCACGTCATTTTCGTGAATTTGGCAGAACGTCCAACCGGCATCACAACCGTAAATCAAGTGTATGGCGTTGTGTGGGTGAGCGGTTTGCTGATGTCAACATTGTGAACAAAGTGCTCCATGGTGACAGTGGCCTGCATACTCACCAGACATGTCACCCATTGAGCATGTTTGGGATGCTCTGGGTCGACGTGTACGAAAGTGTGTTCCAGTTCCCGCCATTATCCAGCAACTTCACACAGCCACTGAAGAGGAGTGGGACAACATTCCACAGACCACAATCAACAGCCTGATCAACTCTGTGCAAAGGAGATGTGTTGCGCTGCATGAGGCAAATGGTCACACCAGATACTGACTGGTTTGCATATCTGTATTCCCAGTCATGTGAAATCCATAGTTTAGATCCTAATGAATGTATTTCAATTGAATGATTTCCTTATGTGAACTGTAACTCTGAAAAATCTTTAAATTGTTGCATGTAGCATTCATATTTTTTGTTCAGTATAGCTGCAGCCAAGACTTGGTAGCCCTCCTCACCTCCTTTGTCACTTGTGCGCGTGCATGCATGCATGTTCCATCCATTATTTTACCTTGATGTAGAAATTGGACAAACAGCACAAGGCTAGAAGCATGCATACATCACAACAAGTTTCAGTGCACACGAAGAGAAAAACACAGAGAGATAAGGAGTCATATCTGTCACATCTGTCACACCCGCCCGCCTCACACACAGACTGGTATTATGTGATCCGTTTTCAAGTAATTGACATGTACAATTGGGTGTGCTGTTTATGCATTAAATGTCTCGCAGCGGCGTGTTCATTGTTTGCCCGTCTTCATGTATGTGTGACATTTACCACAATTAAAAACACAATCGAAAGTCGCTTTTTTATTAAAACAATTAAAGGTTATTGTTTACATTTCAAACGTTGTATATTTAGCCTATTGTTGAAGCATGAAACATCACATAGGGACATTCAGAACAAGACATACTTTTAAGAAGCTTTTATATGCTCAGCGGGAACGATTTCATGGAAGTGACCTTCGTCTTTTTGTTCTCCAGATGAGATATGTATTTCAATATATAATCAATTCCAGCGGCTTTCTGTTTGATGCTTTCTGCCATTGTGAGGCGTTTTGATTAACCCCTTATGGCAGGGGTAGGCAACTAGATTCAGCCGCGGGCCAATTTTTGTCGGAGCGCGTGGTCGGTGGCCAGAACATAATTATAATAATTTGTACACTGCAAATTGACCACTACTAAGGCCAAAAAATTATTTTACAAAATTGATTTTGAAATTACAATAATTTCAAACCTTGCCCCTGGATATCCATACATTAAAAAAAACAAGAAAATTGTGCCGTCTGGTTTTCTTAATATAAATATTTTTTAATAATTCATACTTTTACTTTTGATACTTAAGTATATTTTAACAATTACATTTACTTTTGATACTTAAGTATATTTAAAACCAAATACTTTTAGACTTTTACTCAAATAGTATTTCCATGGGGTGAGTTGAGCCAATGGCCATGGTCTAGAGAAATTTGAAGTGTTTTCTTCGCAGACGTAATGCAAGGTATTATCACTGGGATATGAGGTAACGGCAGGGTCTGGCCTATGTTAAAAGTATTTTGGAAAGTACAAAGTGTTTGCTAGGTGTGTTAAAAGATGCTTAAAATGTCTAAAATACAAAAAGGTGATTGTTTTGAATTGTGTTTGGGAAAGAAAGATAGACATGGTTTTATATAGGTAGTGGTAATATTTTATATAGACGGCTTAACTTACCCTGGTCCGCGGCTCAATTTACCCCCAACCCGGTGTAAATTGTGCCAAGAAATGTACCCCAACCCGGTGTAAATTGTGCCAAGAAATGTACCCCATACCCGGGGTAAATTGTGCCAAGAAATGTACCCCAACCCGGTGTAAATTGTGCCAAGAAATGTACCCCAACCCGGTGTAAATTGTGCCAAGAAATGTACCCCAACCTGGTGTAAATTGTGCCAAGAAATGTACCCCATACCCGGGGTAAATTGTGTTGTTGTTGTTGTTTTGGCTCTGTACCCTATCACTTTGGATTTAAAATGATACAATGACTATGGGGTTAAAGTGCAGACGGTCTAATTTAAGGGTATTTTCATCCATATCGGATGAACCGTTTAGAAATTACATTTTGTACATAGTCTCCCCATTTTAGGAAACCAAAAGTTTTGGGACAAATTCACTTCTATGTGTATTTTTAAAGTTGTCAAAAGTTTCGTATTTGGTCCCATATTCCTAGCACGCAATGATTACATCAAGCTTGTGAGTCTACAAACTTGTTGGATGCACTTGCTGTTTGTTTTGGTTTTGTTTCAGATTATTTGGTGCCTGATAGAAATTCATGGTAAATCATATATTGTGTCATTTTGGAGTCACTTTTATTGTAAATAAGAATAGAATATTTTTCTAAACACTTCCACATTCATTAGGATGCTACCGTTATTACAGCTGGTCCTGAATGAATCGTGAATAATGATGAGTGAGAAAGTTAGACGCACAAATATCATACCCCAAAGACATGCTAACCTCTCACCATTACAATAACAGGGGAGGTTAGCATTTTTGGTGGGTACAATATTTACGCCTCCGCCACTTTCTCACTCATTGTTAATCATGATTCAGTCAGGACTATCCGTAAACATGGTAGCATCAACGAATCAAAGAGATCAGCTGTGATCAAAGTCAAATATAGGATGTACATAGTTGATAGCACATTATACTGTATATCATTATTATCAAACTGGCGAATGAGGAACTTTACTTTCTGACATGATAGAAAGGATATTTAAGAAATGTTTTAACCACGGATAAACAGCTGGGTTGACCCTGTATTAAACTATAAATATCTATTCACACTCCTGTTACCTGAAAGCTATTTCAATGTCAAGGCACATACAGTATATTAATATGTTCAAAGCTGTATTTTTACCCCATCAACAGAAAACTCATACTATAACACTAAATGAGTTATGGGTTATCTAAAAACTTGCCATTGGCTTGAAATCCAGTTGTTGCTGTTCAACTGTTAAGTGGTAATTAGGTCTTGCTATAATGCTAGAACATGAGTCATTGCGTTAACTGACTTACAGACAGATTCATTTCACCAGTGCATTGGAATCTCACAGAGCTGAATGTGTTGACTATTACTGCAAGTGCAATGTGTTGTGCATTACAGAGTCAAGGTAAGAGTTGTATCTGCCGCCACAATGGTTTACAATACTTAGTCACTTACAGAACAAGATGACTGTGTTTCAAGATGTCAATGACCTAAGGAGGCCAGGATCTCAAGTCATGGCTTGTACAGAAAGAGGTCTGATACTAATGTTTACTATAGGCTCATGAGATGAACTAGAACAGCCCAACCACCTTCACTTATTGGTTTTGTGAAACTTCCCGGAACATTGGTTAGGTCGCATCAAATGTTCTCATGACACAAAAACAGTCCGGTCGTGGTGACGATTATAGAATTGTTTGTATAAATAATTTGCCTGATGTTGCAAGAATGTTCCTAGAACACATTTCATCTGTTCTTTAATGGTTCCCAGAATGTTTCTTTAGGTTGTGGGAACAGTCTGGTAAAAACAATGTGGAGAAGTCACAAAAGATGTTCCCAAAACACAAAAACTGTCCAGTTTTGTGGATGATTCTACAATGTTTCTACTAGGGTGCAGAAAACGTTATTTAGATGTTGCAAGAATGTGGACAGAACAACCTTTCTGAGTTATAATTAGGTTGTTGGAGCAGTGTGGGTACATTACAAGAGGCAGGTTCCCAAAACATAAAATATGCTCAGTTGTGATGACATTCATGCAATGTTTAAGTTAGGTTGCACAAGACATTCCGTTAATGTTGTAAGAATTCAATTGTCCGTTTTTATTACCACAACCTAATAGAGCGCAATGAGAAAAGTAAAGACCCTCTCCCCAACCAAACCCTCCCTTCACCTGGACAACGCTGGGCCGCCCTATGGGACTCCGGATCACAACCGGTTGTGATACAGCCCATGATCAAACCCAGGTCTGTAGTGACACCTCTAGCACTGTGCCACTCAGGAGGCCCCTTGTTGTGAATATTGGATTTGCGCAGTAGATTACTAATGTGGTCAATCATAACTCTAACGTCCTGCAGAAGGACAATTTGTCCAAGCCGTGACACATTTTATATTTTAGCAGAAGCTCTTATCCTGCATACATTTTCATACTTTTTCATTCTGATCCCCTGTGGGAATTGAACCCACAACCATGGTGTTGCAAGCACCATGCTCTACCAACTGAGCCACACCAACTTAGCCACAATGGACATGACATCACAATATATCGTTCATCAGACCATCTTATAACCGAGATCAATTGAAATCAATAAAAAAAAAATTACGTAAAGAAATACTTTGAAAAAAAGTCTAAATCTCATCAAGGATAAGCTCTGGGCTGAATAATCAACGCAGTGACGTCATTGATAAGTGGATTGTTTTTGTGATTATATCGCCTTTAGTTTTGAGGACAGGGAGGATGCTCTGCAGGCACTCCAAGGTGCTTGCGCATGACAGTCAAAGCTCCATGTACGAGCTGCGGATTATGATGCGGCTTAAGTGCTCGTCATCACATCCTCTGGGTGGCCAGAAGTAATCTTATCGAGTTCTGATGACAGCACCTCTCTGACGCTTACCATTTCATCCTAATTAGCCTACACGTAGCACACTATACTGCAAAACGTTTGTGAGGAGTTGCAAAGACAAAGGTGGTTAACTGGTAATGTTGTTCTGAGCCTACCTTGAGCCATGTGTACCTCCCTGAATATTCAATTTCACCCAAGCTAGTCTACACGACTCATAGCACACTATACTGCGGCGAGTTACAAAGACTAAAGGTCATTGACTTATAATGTTGTTCTGTACCTTGAGCCTTGACATCACAGAGCCGGTCTTGTGTCCCCCACTGGCAGTCATTCTGTCAAGGAAGGGCCTAACACAGACAATAAACAGCATTGAGTATACCCATTCACGTTATTCATTTATTTTCTTATTTGAACTTTATTCATTCCAGATTTATTTCGGGAACATCACTTCTATAGTTTTAGCAACAACAACATTCTCATCAAGGTGGGGTCAAACAATTTGAAATAGTGTAACATCAGTATAACATGTGTATCATAGAGAGACAGAGAGAGAGAGAGAGAGAGAGAGAGAGAGAGAGAGAAAGAGAGAGAGAGAGAGAGAGAGAGAGAGAGAGACCAAATCAAGAGAGCATCAACTAGTGGAGCAGCAGTAACAACAACAACAGCAGAAAGAAAGAAAGAAAGAAAGAAAGAAAGAAAGAAAGAAAGAAAGAAAGAAAGAAAGAAAGAAAGAAAGAGGGTATTATACATTAAAAACAACAAGATTAGGACATCTCTCCTCCACAATGCCTCCTGGGTACTGCCTGTAAGAGCTACTTTCTGTGGGACATTAGGGGCTGTAATCGAGTTACGTTCAACGAGGCCAATGACCAGGGCCCAATGACCAGGACGGAAAGGTCAGTGGCCAAGGTTTATTGGGTTGCCAGGCGTTTGGAAATGTTACCCAGCCCTCCAGGCCTTGACCATTCACAACAAATCACGTCCGACAGCTAAACTGATAAGCTGCTATTTGTGGAGGCATAGCATTTACTTAGAATCGATGCAGGTTGAAGGTTGGAGCGCCAATGTGCGTCAAAGACCATTTTAAAACACTTGGAGACCATTTCCTAAACACTTATGAGGACGAGCATGACACCTATGAGTTGACATGCTTGGCATGATTGCCATGATGGTCGTGATGCTTACTCACAGAGATGCTTTAGTGGAGGGGGTACATATGAGGTCTTTACCATTCTTACATAAGCATAATATGACACTCAACATTAGTACTACATGTCATTTGAATTGACACGAGCATTATTTTACTTTCACATTGCGTGCAACACACTGAACGAGTGCAAAGGCATTCAAATGTCAAACGAATGTGTCAAGTGTGTCACGCTTCTGTTTTCCGGTGCTCAACTGAAAGCCTTTTCAAGTGTGACTCCTTCCTTTCTTCCGTATACACCTAGCTGCATGAACGACTCAAGTGCAAAACAATGATTAATGTAGATCGAAACAACGTCGGGGAAAAAGGAGATTAAGTAAATCGACAATGATGTTGATCGATAAAGTCAATGGCTAAAATACTTCCATGGCTAATGTATTGTATCTATTATATCACTCAATATGTACTTTTGTAAAGTTGACCCGCACAGTGCCTTCCGGGGGGCCTTTGAAAGGGTTTGTTGGGGAAACTGATGGAGACAGGATGGGGGAAGAGGGGGCCTATCACCTGGTTCTAATCATAGAGCTGGTTGTTATGCATTTACACCTTCGGGGGGGTTTCTTTCCATCTGCCCTTCACTCCTCTAGTTAGCCAGCCCTCTTTTCTCTCTCCTGTGCGTAATTATCAAGTAAAAACAACCGATAAGGGTGAGATATTGGTGACCTTTTGGATGGAAAAAGTAACAAAAAGGGATGGAGAAAAAAAGGAGAAAAGCAGAGGGGAAGAAGTGAGAAAGGTCATTGTGTGGTCATGTTGTCATGAGAGAACTGACATGGTGCTATGCTGACTCATTCCCGACCATGTCACTATATACTCTGGAAATCTAATATCATCATATTCTCAATGTTATTAACTAAAGCTTATTAAACCATGTCCAGGCTCGGCTATTCCTGTGTTGTCTGCTCTCTGTGTTTGATGATAATGTGCGAATAAGGCTCAGTCTCACCTATTTTGTTGAATGTTTTATTGAATTTGGTGGTTTATTCATTTTAAGTTGTTTGAAAAACCAGGAATTTAGACTGCTATAAAGCTGAGTAAGTATTTTCCGGCAGAATTGCGCCTGAATAATTGAGAAGTGTGCAGTTATTTGAATTTGTTTTTGACGAGACGTAAGATTGACAAATCAAACATCAGGTCTCATTTTCAGGTCTACATAACTAATTCAACAGTTGTAATTTTCTCCAAAGCTAAAAGCTAGAGGGTTTCAGAGACAAAACAACTCACTGAACTCGTTAAATGCTCTCTCTCATAGGTCAGCTACATCTTTGCTTTCATAGGCACCTCGCATTGTAGTAGGAATCCTGCTTGGTGAGAGGAGGCTTGAACCAAAGATGATGGATATACTGACAATATACTGTACACGTCTTTCCACCCTAACAATGGGAGTTGTTGTCCACAAAGCGGCACGGCAGGCTGTCTAGCTCCCGCCTATCCTGTCTTTGGATTGGTGGATACATCTCATTATTGTAATCCTTTTTAAAATTTCGACGAGGATTGTTGACGTCAACCGCATTCAAGGGAGAGAGATGCTATTTTACTAGCCTCATGCCATGAATATGAATAGCCATATCAAGACAACTCCAATATAAAGTCTACTTATAGCAGTACACTCGTAACAACTTAAGCATTCCAACACTACTATTCGATCAAATAAACCTCACGTAGCAAATAAGCCATTGATTTTTTGTTGTTGACCAACTTCTACACTCTCATTGACCTCCAAACAAAAGCTTCTTGCTTGGTGGGCGAAACAATAACAAAAAAACGTGAGGGAGACAGATTTTCCCCAGTTGGGCCTCTCTTCGTCTCTGCTTGAACATACAGTATTATGCATGCCAATCAAAAGAGGCAGGAGCATCACTTCAAACACACTTGAGTGACAGAAAGATTTCACTACACATGATTGGTCTTACTGCGGGCAGACAGAGCAGTCAGTTGGCACGGCATCCTGAGGAAACCTCAGACCCATCTCCCTCTGGCTCGGAGCCTCGGATGAGGAGACCTCAACCTTTCCCATTTCAACAACAATCAATCAAAGTGTTAGTCAAAGTTTAAATGAAACTTCAAATACATTGAATGATGTGGTTGGCGGGTTGACTGTAAGTTAGACCATATGTGTATTATTTCACATCCGGGAACACTTTTTACTTGGCCAAGATCCCAAGCTTGTGGATATCTAGGTCTGTCTGCCTGTCCATGGGTTACCATGGTGACCTGGTTTGCCTAAAGCCCACCAAGCCAGTGTTTACAGTAAACGGAGTTACTTGTGGGATTTACAAACAGCAGGAACAGTGAGTGAGCAAGCAGCAGTTCTGATAAAAGCTTACCAGCTGCCATGTTGGGAGACTAAAGTGGTGTTAATTACAGCTCTGCTGTAGCTGGGTGATTTGGGGATGAGGCTCAGCTGTGTGGCTTTGGACAACGTTTGCCTTGTCTGTGGTGCTGATTTTGGCCAAGTCATATTGGCGTTGTGGTTTTCTGCCTATGTAGTCGATTCATAATGTTTTAATGAATAATTCACATCATGTTTGAGTAAAACATGTGAGCATGCTGTCTACATAGACCCAGAGGTATTGACAAGAATACGCTACGCCTGTGTCAAGTGAATTTTATTTGCCATACGCACAGGATACACATGGCACACAATACAATGAAACGCTAACTTGCAGGTTCACTCTCGACAATGCCGCATAGTAAGAATTTAAAAAAAGGAACAATCAAATAGATTTAGCTCGATGGAATAGAAATAGAGTACATTTTTCAGAAATATAAATACAGGTAGGCATTTAAACAATTTAAAGGGGGCAAACATTTACAGTAGAATATTTACACGTTCCAGGAAGGCGGAATTGAGAGCAAATTGTTGAATGTGCAATAATAGTATGTAATAGCTGGAGTCGTGGATATGTACCGTGAAAGTATGTGTGTGTGTGCGTCCGTGTGTGTATACAGTATGTGTTTACTTTGTACGTACTTTATGTGTGCTAAGTTATGAGATCCAGTGCAAGGAGACTGTTGGTATGCAGGTGGTCGGTCCTGATTCAGGTGTTCAGCAGTCAGATGGCTTAAGGGTAAAAACTCTCTGAGCCTGGAGGTCCGGATCTCGATGCACCGATACCACGATAAAGGAGTGAACAGTCAGTCCGTGGCTGGGGTGTGTGTGTGTCCTTGTTGATGTTGCAGACCTTCCTGAGGAACGGCTTGGAGTAAATGTCCTCTATGGGTGGGAGCTGGACCCCAGTGATAGACTGGCCTAACTTCAGCACCCGTTGAAGGGCCTTGCGGGTCGGGAGCGGAGCAGTTTCCGTAACAGGCCATGATGCAGCCTGTCAGGACGCTATCAATTGTGCAGTGGTAGAAGTTGCAGATTGTTCGGGGGATATGCAGAATTTCTTTTTAAGCCTTTTTGACTAAAGTTGTTGTGTTGTGTTCCATGTCAAGTTCTCTGTGATGTGGATGCCGATTAACTTGAAGCGCTCTCTCCACTGTGGTCCCACTGACAGGTCTCTGACCTCCTCCCTGTAAGCCATCTCATCGCTGTTGGTGATCAGGCCTACAACCTCGGTGCCATCAGCAAACTTGATAATGGAGTTGGTGTCGTGTTTCGCCACGCAGTCGTAGGTGAACAAGGAGTAGAGCAGTGGGCTGAGCACACATCCCTGAGGGTCCCCCGTGTTGAGAGCCATTGTGGAGGAGGTGTTGTTGCCAACTCTCACAGCCTGTGGTCTGCCCGTCAGGATATACAGGATCCAGTTATAGAGGGTGGCCCTGAGCTTGGTGACAAGCTTGGAGGGAACAATGGTGTTGAATGCTGAACTATAGTCAATGAACAGCATTCTCACAGATGTTCTTCTTGTCCAAGTGTGATGTAGCTATGTGGATTGAGATGGAAATGGCATCTTGAGTGGATATGTTGGATGGGTAAGCAAATTGCAAATCCCAGCCTAGTATCAGCCTAAAAACCTCCTGTGAAGATATTGCAAAAAGATAGATATGCATCATGCATTCAATGGGAAAAGATGAGTGTCACAGTAGTTTATGCTCAATACATTGCATTCAATGGGAAAGGGTAGGCGTCACAGTAGGGTCATTGCATTGCATTCAATAGGAAAAGATGAGCGTCACAGTAGTTGGCGCTTAGATCAATACATTTCCTTCAATAAGAAAAGATGTGCGTCGCGGTGGTTGATGTTTAGGTCAATACATTGTATTCAATGCAATAAAAGCTGGTGATAAAGCTGCAATGGGCAAATTGGTGAGAGACACAGACAGACAGACAGACAGACAGACAGACAGACAGACAGGCAGGCAGGCAGGCAGGCAGGCAGACAGGCAGACAGACAGGGTTACGTTCAGGAATGAGGTTAGAGTTAGAGTTGAGCCGGGATGTGAACATGAAGCTCGGGTTAGGGTTAGAGTTAGGGTTAGTTTTAGGTCTGCCTGCCTGTCTGCCTGAGTTGCTAAGCAATATCTCTATTGCAGCGTTATCACCAACTTTTTTTAAATTGAATGCAATGTCTTAATCTGAAGCATCAACCACTGTGACGCTCATATTTTCCTATTGAATGTAATGTATTGACCTAAGCTTCAACTGCTGTGACGCTCATGTTTTGGCCTGGTTTGAAGCGGAATCACCCCATTGGTATAAAGCTGTCTGTTTATCAGAAGTGCTGTGCTTCACTTCTGTTCTACCTCAGGTATACAGTATGTGCTGGAGGAACAACATGAAAAAAAGAGTACAGTTTACTATAGAATACTACAGTACTTACTATACTGTAGAATGCTATACTACACACTGTAGTATCCTTCTAACATATGTGGTACTACAGTATTATCGGCAAAAAACATTATAGTGAATACTACAGTAATGTCTGCAAAAACACTATACTTTTTTTACTATAGTAAATACTACAGTATTTAATTTGTTAATGTCCTGCCCATTCCCCTCCCCCATATCCCAATTTGTGCCACCCATAAGTGAGAAACCTGAACTCTGTTCAGACCCCAGTCCTACCTACGTACCAGTTATGGAAAATGTACTCTTTTAGTATTTATCCAGTAGGTTTCCTCAAGGAGAACGCTTCAACTTCAATGTCAAAGATAATAAAACAAAATCACTATAGTAAACACTACAGTAAATACCATAGTATACTCCAATCTGCAAAAACACTACATTAATTACTAAAGTATATATAGTACAAATTTATTTTACACTATAGTTAACTGTAAATACTACAGTATAGTACAGTAAATACTACATCATGCTGACTCAAGTCCACAAAAAACAGTACAGTTAATACTACAGCGAAGTCTGCAAAAACCCGAGTGAATACTATAGTATTTATGCCATAATATACTATAATATTTTTGTAGTCCTATGTAAATATCCATTGGATTGCTTACACTTTTTGTACCGAATTCTGTTGCCTCCTGTTACTTACTGCCCTTAAGGCACCTCCAACATCCGGTCCCTATGACAAACAGAACTAGACTCTTTTACTCCAACCAAAACAAACAACCATTTGGTTGTAAAGGTTGTTGTAAGTGCAGTGTAACCATTGGCTTTATGTTCAATGAGCCACATGAGGATAAAAAAAGTCCAATCAGTGAACCAGTACATAAAGAATTGAACTCAACACGTCAAAGCAATGGTTGTTATTTGTTATAAATAAAATGTTCAAATAAAAGGCTTTTGAAAAAATACAGACATCGTATGTAAAACTCTTAACATTGATCTGTACATACACATTATCTTCAAATATATAATGCATGGCAGTCCAAGACATCTAGAACAGAAGCAGGGAAATGTATTTACAGATACCGGAGAAATATATATTGGTTTTAATACAAGTATATTTCTCTCTAGACAAGGTTACATTTGCATATATGAAAAAGTGATATATGTACTAATATAATGAGAACCGCACAAACATCACAAATAAAATAATTACTGTCTAAAGTATCAGCAAAACAAACGCATACGTTCAACACACAGGTAGGGAATACAGACAAGAAGCAATTTCTATTCAAATAAGGTTACATTTACATAGGAACTCTTGTCTTAAATTATCTAGCTATTAAAAAATAAAAATAAAGATATATGTTTGCATAATGGGGGGCCACAGGCGCTTCTGACAAACATTTCCGGGATATTGTTTTTCATTTTTCCTTTCTGCGAAGCTGAAAAGAATCCAATGAATTATTTATAGGGTGTATGTTGTTGAAGCTCTGTCTGTCTGTCCCTCAGCGAAGCCATGTGAACCGTGTAGTTGAAAAACAAATGGAGAGCGCCCAGAAACGAACGCTACGGATGTGGTCAACAGCGGGCAATTAGGCACACTCAAGCCAACCAAAGTTCATTTAGCCAACGCGGAACAATTACAAGCCTTGGCTGAGTCACCAGAACCCAATAATGAGGGCTTAATCGCGTTGGTCTCATTGTTATACAAACACCGCCGGAACGTCTATGCCCACTTTGTTGCATTAGCTTCATAAAGTTCTTAAAAAGTTTGTTGAACGTCGCTGTAGCAGCGACATTCTGAATGAGTAAGACTGCATGTACTGTAACAGGATAAATATAGACTGATTATCCATTATCTATCTGGCCCTGTGCTAAACTAAACTAGCCTCTTTCAAAAGGCCTCAATCAAGGCTTTCATACAACTAAACACTATAGAATTAGTAGAATGATAATCAGAGAGGAGTTAGAGGGTGATGCTTTTTTTCAACTCCCTCCTCATCTCCCCCAAACGAGGTACTAACCGTATTGTATTAGATTAGGGGTGGCACAGACGAGGCTGTGAAAAACCCACTGCTCCTCCGGGGGTTTGTGCCTGGGTAATGACTCAGTTCCAAGACTGGCACTTTCAGCCCCCCACTCCTCCCAAGTCTGCCCAGGGCTGTGACAGTGACAGTGATGCCTTCTAATGAGATGTCTGGTTCCACAAGGGATTGAAATGTCCCCTTACATCCCTTAAATCCATGCAGCAGCTTTTGTCTTTTTAATTACAGTTTGTTTTCATGTTGCTTTCGTGATTGCAGAATGACAGTACTGTCCGAAGACGTCAACAATTGATGTTAGAGAAATCAAATGTGGCAGATCTCGGAGGAGTTTGACATCATGGCAGCTGGAGGTGCCCCAGGAAATCCAAGTTTCTGGTGAATTCTAGAGATTTATACAACAGTCTGGTCTGGGCCAGAGGCCCTGTGGAGGTCAAGATTGGAGGTGTGATGTCACTGTGGTACTCCCCTCCTCCTCTGCTCCAGGGTGCGAAGACCCTCCTCTCGCCCCAGGGCATGCTGGGTACCCGTTTTGTGGGCGGCATCCGTAGCAGTGATGTCAATCTGGGCATATTTAGTGGAACTTTTCCCTGTAGAGAGAAAAAAACAAGCAGTCTATGAGATGAGTAATAATGAGTATTGTTGACCCTTCTTTCAGGGTGTCATGCATAAAAATAAAATAAACATGGTAGAGAGGTTTATTCAAAAACACAGTGACCACACTTATGTATGATTATCATTCAAATGAGAGAGAACAGCAATATATTCCTGTCTGTGAACTACAGAGGAAGCATTAAGTACCATTGCTTCAGTTATACTTTCTCCCGGCAGTTTCATGAAGTGGAAAAATGATCAAACACACAGCACAGTCTGGGAAGATGACCCCATTAGAGCAAGTGAATTCACCGCGGTATTCTGAACACCCTACGACCTTCCATCTCGGCTACGCTGGCACACTCCTCCAAATGACAGAAACCGTCAAGATGGCCTTGGAAATGAACCTTTCTCGCCGCGAGCAAGAGCGTCCCCCATATTCCCGGAGAGTAACCACGTTATTAGACCGCGCTATCGCATCCCCGCACCTGACGACAGCAGCTTGAGTGTCGCTCAGCAAGACGGGGAGCAATCAACGTGAGCGTTGAAGGGTTATTTTCTTATCTCTGACTGAGAGGGAATCGAATTGAAGGAGTATCATTTACTAAGAGTCTATTGAGTCTGATTTGAATCGATACGCTAGTGGTCGCAAGCTACCCTGTCGCTCCTCACCCTTCTGTCTCTCTTTGCCATTCTAGTTGTGAGCAAAAACCAAGAAATCTGGAGGACCCAGTGCAGTCAAAAATGTATATATATTTCCACAGTATGAGGTTGGAATAATAATATGAAATTGTGAATATTATGATAATGCACTTTCAGTGTAAGAGCTGTTTGAAATGAATGTCAGCCTGTTTTGGTGGGGATGGAGTTTTAGCCTGCCTGTTGACATCTCGGGCAGTAAATTAGTTAAAGGCCCAATGCAGCCATTTTTATATCAATATCAAATCATTTCTGGGTACAAGCATGAATTTGACTTGGACTCTGTGGGAGTGGTCTGAGTGGGGACCCACTGGACAAAAAGTGGTTGAATCAAACTTTCCACGTCATACATTTTTTTAAATCAATGCGATGACAACGTGGAAAACTGATTGGATTTTTAAAAAGTCACCAATGCAAGTGAATTCCGCTTTTTCCCCACAAAACATTCAACTAAACTAAATCACCATGGAAATCCAAAACTCACACCCATGCAAACCCGCTGGTTAGATGTTCTGTGTCGATTGTATCTTCAACCAGCAACTATCAGGAAATAACACTGATCAAATTCACACTTTTACAGTGTTAGTTTCATCAGCTGCTGTACAATATTAGATAAAACACAGGGAAATCTGAATTGTTGACTGCACTGGGCCGTTAATTGACCAATAAGAAAGAGAATTCCAAATCTCTCTGCCAATAACTCCCAGACAGTCCTAGCAAAATTCTTGCTTGAGAAATTGCTCTTTGCTAAGAAGCAATTTTTGTTTATTTTTTAATCATTCACAGTAAGGTACCAATAAATTGATATTGAGATTAAAAAGAATGGCTGCATTGGACCTTTAAATAAAAATGGTCACATTTGAGTATGTGGGGCCCTTACTCTGCTCACACAAGAAATATCATGTTTACCACTTGATATTTTCTTTGACCACAACATCACTTTTGAATATATTGTACCTGCATGTACACTATTGCACTTCAAGAGGCACATCATGTCGATTGGCTATAGAAACATTTGTAGCAAGATCGAAGACATTGGAACCACAGATGAGCAAACCACCAATTACCTACAAAAAACAGGTTGTTATTGAGAAAATGGGCCCTTACTCTGTCCTGGGAGGTGTTGGCCAGTCCCCCTGACCCCAGTTTGCTCCTGATGCTCCAGCTCCATGTAGTTCAGCTGTTTCTTGGACGTGGGGCTGATGGGAATATTGACGTAGGTCACTCCATCACCGCGGGGTCTTTCTGGAGCCGCCATTTCTGTCGGGAACACAAACATGGCCCCTGCCAATGGAGAAATACCAGGATGTTACTCAACCACAAATCTGTCTGGGTGGCCTAATGAGGCCGGTTTATCAGCAGGCACAAGTGAGGCCAGCCCAATAATGGACTAAAGGAGCCTCACGTTACTCCTTCTAGTCCAAGGACCTTACATGTTCTGTTTAGAGGAGAATTGGCTCTGGCAGGCAAAACAGACAAATAATCCATCTGAACGTGAATCGATTCTCAATTGCGGTATAGTTCTAGAAACATATCACATCAAAACAACTTCACAGATGCAAAATATCTACGATTTTAACACAGTTGCAGCCGACAACACGTTTGTTATGTCCGTCTTCCGTTTACACACAGGTGATCGGAGACACAGACAGCTAATTAGCACAGGTAAGCCTATGTCTTCCATCTGTTTGATAGGACCTACAAGCTACAACATGCGTTAGCAAATGTGTGCAACTGAACATACTATACATAATACGGCACAGTACTAGAGTCATAGTTTATTGATGAACAGTTGAAATGCTGTGAAAAATGTTTATACAACCAATTATATCCATTTGTTCATAACGTCTATTATATCCATTTGTCAGGAAAGTATTTTCTGCCAAACACACAAATGAGAGAAATACAGTGAGTCAATATGTTCAATCAACATGCTTTGAACCAGCTCTCAGATGTACACAGTGATAAGAGGAGGTCTCCAAAGTGCTTTGCCTGTCATAAAGCTGAAAGCCATTCAGGGTAAAGAGGGCTACATTGCTGTGTTGCTGAGTGCCATTGACCTCAATGTCTTATTCATACAAGGGTATAGACCACAGCTAAAATATGTGCATTTCAGAGAAGTGGCTTTTTATCAGCTACAGTAGGTGTCAACACTTTTCTTTTTAATCCCCCAAAAAACTTCCTGCTACTTGCTGATGACAAGCATACCCATAACATGATGCAGCCACCACCATGTTGAAAATATTAAGAGTGGTACTCAGCGATGTGTTGTGTTTTCTCCAAAGATAACGCTTTGTATTCAGGACAAAAAGTGTATTTCTTCGTCAGATATTTGCAGTTTTACTTTAGTGCCTTGTTGCAAACAGGATGGATGTTTTGGAATATCTGTATTGTGTACAGACTTCTTTTTTTCACTATGTCATTTAGGTTAGTATTGTGAAGCAACTACAATGTTGTTGATCCATCCTTAGTTTTCTTATATCACAACCATTAAACTCTATGTGTTTTGAAATCCCCTTTGGCCTCATTGTGAAATCCCTGAGCAGTTTCCTTCCTCTCCGGCAACTGAGTTAGGAAGGACGCCTGTATCTTTGTAGTGACTTGGTGTATTGATACACCATCCATAGTGTAATTAATAAATTCACCATGCTCAAAGGGATATTCAGCATCTGTTTTTTTATTATTTTACACATCTACCAATCGGTGCCCTTCTTTGTGAGACATTGAAAACCCTCCCTGGTCTTTGTGGTTGAATCTCTACTTGAAATTCAACACTCAACAAATTGAGGGAACTTACAGATAATTGTATGTGTGGGGTACAGAGATGGGATAGTCATTCAGAAATCATGTTAACCACTATTATTGAATATGGAATGAGTCCATGCAACTTAATATGTGATTTGTTAAGCACATTTTCATTCCTGCCCTTATTTAGTCATTTAAAAAAAACTACAAACAAAATTCCACTTTAACATTATGGAGTATTGTGTATAGATCTGGGACACAAGGCTAAATGTAATACATTTTAAATTCAGGTTGTAACACAACAAAATGTGGGAAAAGTAAAGGGGTGTGAATACTTTCTGAAGGCACTGTAACAAAAAACACAAATAAAACGAAATTGCACAAATCCTATATCACACAAATACACAACTATAATAACACACTTATAAAGAAGATAACCTGAAACACACAAACTAAATTGCACAACTGCCATCTGGCAAGTCAGGAAGTTCTTCAATTCCTGTGCAAGCTCTCTGCCTTCCAATTCTGAGTGTTCTTTGTAGTGCAGTGTCATACTAAGGGCCTCACACTGTTCTGTCAGCTCCTCATTTGAGAGACTTTGGAAGGTTGACAGGACTCCAAACTTCTCTCCCACATTTTCCAAGGTTGCAGGTTGAGGTTGCAGTATCAACAAATTTGAAAAATGTCACCCCCAGATTCTTCAGGGCATCATTCAAAGGCTTATCAAATGATTCGTATGATAAGTGCCTCTCTGTGGACCGCAGACTTTTTTTGTTGTAGAACGGCCTCTACATTCATTCCCTCGCAAATATCCTTGGCTGACGTTTGTGCAGTCATAAAGCCTGTTGACCTGTAGTTGCTGAGACTTTCTGAGAAGACTGACTGCAACATCCACATGCACACTGGGAGACGGCATCAGCTTGCTCACATGTTGGATCTGGCTCAAGATGTCATACCACACCACTGTAGATGCTGAAGCAGTATGATCCCACCTCTTCTGACAAGGACTGGGCCTCAATCTTTATCACAGGATCTTTGGTTTGATCCCTCACCTCAATCAGTGCCTCTCTCACCCTGCTGCCTGATACCGCAGTGGCTCGACACTCTACACTTTACTCTCCCGCCTTGTCTCAGTCCACATCTTCAAAGTGATGTCCACATGTTTTTTTCAGGATGGCCCATCGCTGTGTGGAGGCTGAGAACAAGGTGTCTGTTTGTGTAAGATGCCAAAGTAACCTGTGGCATCGACAGAACTTTTAGCATCATCAGCCACAACCAGGTTCAATGTGTGAGCCCCACATGGCACAAATAGAGCTCTTGGATTCATTTCCAGGAGTCTGGCTTGGGCACCTTTGTTTTTGCCTCTCATGTTGGCCCCATTATCATAAGACTGTCCTCTGCAGTCCTCAAAATGAATTTTTAGCTAATCTTTTGAGAATCAGGGATGCCAAATGTTGGCCCGTGGACTCCTCTGCCTCCAAAACTCCTGTAAAATGTTCTTTTATCTGGGGCTCCTCCTTCAGGGACACAATTCTAATCACAACTGACAACTGTTCAGTGTGGCTGACATCTGAGGTGCAATCTAGATTGATAGAGAATCATTTTGCCAGCTTAATGTCACTCACCATTATTGAAATGCTGCTCCACAAATCAATGAGTTCATTCTGTATTTGGTGGCCAAGGTGGTGTGACTTGAAGTCCCTTTTTGGACACGGTTAAGGTTCTCTTTCATGACTGGATCAAATTGTGCCATCAGTTCAACCTCTTTGAGGATATTTCCATTTGATGGAGAGTACAGTGTTTCTGTTTGTCCCCTTAGTGCCAGATTTCTAATTGCCAGAGACTGCACAATAGGAGTCAGATGTGTCAACATCTCTCTCCATCTCATCCTCTCAGCCTACATAAGTGCCATCTCGTGCTTATCAATTGTTTCCCCTTTTTTATCCTTATTGCCAGTTCTTTCCATGTTTTCATGCAGTTTTGGTGTTCTGGACTGCTGTCGTGTGAAGTCAGCAAAGAACTTGCATGTTTCCAAATACATTTTCTTCCTAGAAAAGAGTTTGCAGCAGAAGCAGAAGAGGCTGTTGTTTCTTTCAGAATACACCAACCAACTTCTAGGGATTTTTTCCAACACTCACCAAGGTCTTCCTGAAATACTGGTGGTGGCAACTTATTCTATCACTCTCATTCCTAGGGAAAACAAAGTTAGGTGGTACCTCACTTGGTCCTCTGTAAACTAGTTGTGTCTGAATTCTGTCAGTGAGAACTGAAGGCCAGTCAGTAGGGTCTGTAGACAGTGGTTCATCCTCAGCATCAGGGTCTGTAGACAGTGGTTAATCCTCAGCAGTAGGGACTGTAGACAGTGGTTCATCCTCAGCAGCAGGGTCTGTAGACAGTGGTTCATCCTCAGTCAGTAGGGTCTGTAGACAGTGGTTCATCCTCAGCAGCAGGGTCTGTAGACAGTGGTTCATCCTCAGCAGCAGGGTCTGTAGACAGTGGTTCATCCTCAGCAGCAGGGTCTGTAGACAGTGGTTCATCCTCAGCAGCAGGGTCTGTAGACAGTGGTTCATCCTCAGCAGCAGGGTCTGTAGACAGTGGTTCATCCTCAGCAGCAGGGTCTGTAGACAGTGGTTCATCCTCAGCAGCGGGGTCTGTAGACAGTGGTTCATCCTCAGCAGCAGGGTCTGTAGACAGTGGTTCATCCTCAGCAGCAGGGTCTGTAGACAGTGGTTCATCCTCAGCAGCAGGGTCTGTAGACAGTGGTTCATCCTCAGCAGCAGGGTCTGTAGACAGTGGTTCATCACTAGCAGCGGGGTCTGTAGACAGTGGTTCATCCTCAGCAGCAGGGTCTGTAGACAGTGGTTCATCCTCAGCAGCAGGGTCTGTAGACAGTGGTTCATCCTCAGCAGCAGGGTCTGTAGACAGTGGTTCATCCTCAGCAGCAGCATCTGTAGACAGTGGTTCATCCTCAGCAGCAGGGTCTATAGACAGTGGTTCATCCTCAGTCAGTAGGGTCTGTAGACAGTGGTTCATCCTCAGCAGCAGGGTCTGTAGACAGTGGTTCATCCTCAGCAGCAGGGTCTGTAGACAGTGGTTCATCCTCAGCAGCAGGGTCTGTAGACAGTGGTTCATCCTCAGCAGCAGGGTCTGTAGACAGTGGTTCATCCTCAGCAGCAGGGTCTGTAGACAGTGGTTCATCCTCAGCAGCAGGGTCTGTAGACAGTGGTTCATCCTCAGTAGCAGGATCGGTAGACAGTGGTTCATCCTCAGCAGCAGGGTCTGTAGACAGTGGTTCATCCTCAGCAGCAGGGTCTGTAGACAGTGGTTCATCCTCAGTCAGCAGGGTCTGTAGACAGTGGTTCATCCTCAGTCAGTAGGGTCTGTAGACAGGGTCTGTAGACAGTGGTTCATCCTCAGCAGCAGGGTCTGTAGACAGTGGTTCATCCTCAGCAGCAGGGTCTGTAGACAGTGGTTCATCCTCAGCAGCAGGGTCTGTAGACAGTGGTTCATCCTCAGTAGCAGGATCTGTAGACAGTGGTTCATCCTCAGCAGCAGGGTCTGTAGACAGTGGTTCATCCTCAGTCAGTAGGGTCTGTAGACAGTGGTTCATCCTCAGCAGCAGGGTCTATAGACAGTGGTTCATCCTCAGCAGCAGGGTCTGTAGACAGTGGTTCATCCTCAGCAGCAGGGTCTGTAGACAGTGGTTCATCCTCAGCAGCAGGGTCTGTAGACAGTGGTTCATCCTCAGCAGTAGGGACTGTAGACAGTGGTTCATCCTCAGTAGCAGGGTCTGTAGACAGTGGTTCATCCTCAGCAGCAGGGTCTGTAGACAGGATTTTGTGGGGATGCTGCTACAGGCATTTCTAATGGGCATTAGTTTACACACGTTATTCACAGAATCTATAGTGGTGGAACATCCCACATACACACCCAGTAATAATAAAATCATCATTGTTACCTACAAAATGGAAACTTAAAACTTGGCAAAGGGAAATTATTGATTTTGTTTATGTTATGCAGGGATGCACACATAAACACATGTACGTGTACCCACACACACACCTGTAGAATCCTGCAGAATCCTGTTGGAGAGAAGTGGAAGCAAACGGGTCTTTATCCTCAGTCTCAGACAACATTTGTGAAGACACCTATGTGGCTGAGGAGGTGGATGGCTCCTCATCTTGAGGCTCTGAGATAATTTCTGAAGAGGCCTGTGTGGCTGAGGAGGTGGATGGCTCCTCATCTTGAGGCTTTGAGATAATTTCTGAAGAGGCCTGTGTGGCTGAGGAGGTGGATGGCTCCTCATCTTGAGGCTCTGAGATAATTTCTGAAGAGGCCTGTGTGGCTGAGGAGGTGGATGGCTCCTCATCTTGAGGCTCTGAGATAATTTCTGAAGACACCTGTGTGGCTGAGGAGGTGGATGGCTCCTCATCTTGAGGCTCTGAGATAATTTCTGAAGAGGCCTGTGTGGCTGAGGAGGTAGATGCCTCCTCATCCTGGCCAGTGCCAGAGGGTGCTCCAAAATATTTCAGAAGTGCCCCTGAATTTTCATTGAAATACAGTATATGAGTCTGACACCCTAAATACATTTGTTGCACAATTAAATATACATGTCATTATGCACAATTGATCAAACTTTCAGAATAGGAACCAAATGAACCATACAACCTCCTTGGCTAATTCTAGGCATAAGACACCCCCGCAAGGCTCAATATATCACAAAAGATAGAAAATATCAGCATAATATAGACGTATTTTAAGTTAGCCTACAGCATTGGAAATTCCCCTTACTGAGCTCAGGACCTAGTCAATACAATCACAGAAAACCTGTATGATGTCACCTCAATGAAAGTTAACCAAATCAATAATGTGCTAGTTAGGTTGTAATTGTTCTTCTGCAGGCTACACACATTATCATGATGAAACTGTGTTAAATTATATCCAATGTTATGTAAGCTAGTTGGACAGAAAACAGAATATTGTCTCCCTAGCAACATAGGCTAACAAACATAAGTGTTATACTAGCCTATTACATGCATAATATTATACTCATAAAGAGATGACATAGCTGCAAACCTTTATCTTTTGTACGTTTCTCCTCTTCTTCTTTCCTCTTTTTCCTAAACTGGGCACCTGATGGCTTAGACCTTTTCGTGTCCATTTGTGCTGATTTGGCACTCGAGCATCAAAACATTACCCAACCCCCAACACTGTCAACCAAGAGTCAAGATCAACCAATTCACCTTGGTGGTGTGCAGACTGGTTTTATATTATTCTTAATGCCAGTCCCTCCAGGATTTGGCCGATTTTTTAAATATGTATTTGCGGGCAAATATGCTTGATTTTGCTGCTGCATTTCTGACATTTTGCATGGCAATATGCAATGAATTTTATCCAATTTCTCAGGAAAATGCGTTGACGAGAGAAAACGTTTGTTGACGTGTGGCTTGCTTGATTTTACCATTATGAGGTAAATGTGCAGCGATTGGTTGAAATTGCGAGCCATCTTCTTGTACTGCGGTGATGGGTCATTTCTATGCAATGACAGTGCAATGAATTGACTGTTTTATGCAGGAAAATAGAGCGGAGATGGGTCAAATTTGCAAGCCCTTACATAATATACGGGGAATTTATGATTTTGCTCAACAATTTGCGTGGACGGACTGTCATGCATACTAATACAGTAAATACAATTCTGTTAAGAGTACCAGCGTCCGATGCACAGGCTGTACCTGTACATCAAGCTGCCTCACGCTACAGAAACAGCAAATAGGCTCCTGCCCTGTGGGCTATTCTGGCTCAGACAATGCTACTTCTACAGTGATTCCTTTCCTTCATTCCATTTAAATCCTTCAAAATGGCAACATGGACCCCCTAATCAGCTGCGCACCAACAGTTACAGGGCAATATTTCTCCACAGTCATTGCGAAGCCATTAGAGACTGCCAGAGTCTCTGTGGGTCTGTCCTTTGGCATCATCTGTGAGGTCTGATGCCTAATTGATCACATTAACCGGCCCTCACAATCACAACAGGCCATAATGGCTGCCCATTACAACAGTGGGCATGCCCACAGCTTAGTGCAGGGGCCCTTTAGACAGCGTTCACACAGAGTTAGCCCAGCATGGGGGAGACCATTTTGGCAGATGGCTCTTTGTGAAGCAGCACCGCTCTGTGGATTCTCTTTGAAAGTGGATGTCACGGAGGTAACCCCTGGCGAAGGTTAGCGACAGGAGCTCAGCACAGTCGACTGCTCCAGCTTTTAGAACAAAGTGCCAATGGTCGGTGCCGATGCAGTAAGCAGGGGCTCTGTGCTTCTATGCTAGCTTTTTGTTTGGGGACACTGGAAGTGAGGATTTGTTTCATTGAGCCCATGTGAAAGATTATGTTGTCACAGATGTTCTGTGAATTTTGAGAGGAACGGTTGTATTTAATAAGGAGCTAAAGGTGGCCAGTTTTGAGAAGCTCAAGGAATTGTGCAGCACAGGTTGTTGGCCATAAAAATGTACAGTCGCTAGACAGCTAATGCCTTCGTAAGGTTAACAACACTGTCCCCAGTGGTCATGACCAAAGACCTGTCCTAAAGAGGGTTCTGAGTTCTAGAGGGAGTTCTTGCACTAATTAATAAAGTTATGGCTTCAACAGGAGGAGGGTGGGAAGGTGGAGTGGGAACTAAAGCCAGGTGCGGCAGGCAAATGAGCGGTGGAGTGAGTGATGGATGTGGTGCCAATATGTGACAGCGGTAAGGATAGTTCTAGAACAGGTGTGTAAAGGACTACGGTGACGTATCAGGAAGTGACCAGGGCTAGCCTGTGTACACATGTGTGCGTGTTCTTCTCACAGCTGTAGCACAAGAATGTGTGCTCATTATGCAACATGAGTTACTGAGTTACATAAATACAAAGCCAGAGTGAATCTCTCAGCAATTTTCAAAGGCACAGGTGAGGTGAGCCACTCAGACATGGAAGCAGACAGAGGCCTGAAAAGTGTACAGTGTGTTAACAAAACAAGTTCTGACTCACTGTACTGTACAATACTTCAACGCGTAAAGCTAGCCTGACACAGGCACTACTGTGCATTCACCTATTATAGTCCATTCTGTAATGCCATTTACAGATGCTAAGTAAGGCACTCTAGGGGTCCGATTCAGGTAGAGGAAATGTACTCCTTTCTTACGCATGCCTTTCCTTCTCAGCGTAGTTCTCTTTGCGTGCACTGAATACATTTAATTCAACCTCTGAAAACCCTCCCACTTGCTGGCCAACAAAGTTTTAATTCAATAGGGTTTCTGTACATTTTCTAAAGCCATCCCTTCAAATTTGGTGCACCTTTTCATTCGAAGTTTATTTGAATTTTCTCTCCAGACTAATGCACAAAATATATTGGTGAATAACTAAATAGTGGTTGGATTCATCCTGAAAGTTGTCAAATGTAATTGTTCAATCGATTAAATATTGGAAGGTGAGAAAAGTGTACAATAGGGGCTGAGCAGTAGTGCTATAAACCAACCCTAATTATCCTTACTAATCATGGAACTGTGATGACAACAGTCCAGTCGTCGTGAAACATGCGCCAGGCTCCAGGTTTAAATGGCTACAAATGGTCTATGTTCCATATTGATTCAAATTGGCTACATCCTAAATGATTTGCCAAATTGTAATACGTTAGCCTAATTTCATCCACTATTGCTAGCGGTCCTCAGGAACATCCACACAAACGTGACAGAGGAAAGAAAGGTAAACTAACTATGTAATGCAATGATGCAAAATGTATGGAAAGTACCACTAAAGTGACAGCTATAAATGTATGTGGGTGTATAACTAACATTGGCTACTGATAGTGGCTAATTTAACACAAAACACATTTTGTAAAAAAATACAGTTAAAAGTCAGGGCATATAATTAAAACATTCTAGAAATCATAAATCAACTCGATAGGTTTGGCGCTCTACTGTCATTTGAGCATGGCTACAGAAGCCTATTACTTGGGTCTCCAAATGTCATTCTTGAAAGTTATATGGTCAGCATTTCATAAACTTCACTGTGGAAAAGGTGATACTCTCACGGATTACAAAGGGAAACCCAGCTGCGAGCTGTCCAGTGACGCGAGCCTACCAGGCAAGCTAAAGAGAGTTTCAAGTTCCTTGGTGACCACATCACTAAGGAACTATCGTGGTCCAAACACACCAAGACAGTTGTGAAATGGGCACAACAACACCTTTTCCCCTTCAAAAAGGTTTTGGCATAGGTCTCCAGATCCTCAAACAGTTCTACAGCTGCACCATCAAGAGCATCCTGACTGGTTGCATCACCGCCTGGTGTGGCAACTGCGCGGTATCTGATCGCAAGGCGCTACAGAGGGTAGTGTGTACGGCCCAGTATATGGGGCCAAGCTTCCTGACATCCAGGTCTAATATACTAGGCGGTGTCAGAGGAAGGCCCAAAAAATGGTCAAAGACTCCAGTCACCCAAGTCATAGACTGTTCTCTCTGCTACTGCACAACAACAAGGTACCGGAGCACCAAGTCTAGGACCAAAAGGCTCCTTAACAGCTTCTACCCCCAAGCCATAAGACTGCTGAACAATTAATCAAATGGCCAACCATACTATTTACATTGACACCACCTCTTTGTTTTTACACTGCTGCTATTCGTTGTTTATTATCTATGCATAGTCACTTTACAAATGACCTCGACTAACCTGTACCGCCGCACATTGGTACTGGTAACCCCTGTATATAGCCTCGTTATTGTTATGTCATTTTCTTGTGTTACTTTTTTATTTGATTTTATTATTTAACTTGAGTTAATTTAGTAAATGATAGCTATTTTTCTTGAACTGCATTGTTGGTTAAGGGCTTGTAAGTAAGCCTTTCACGGTAAGGTCTACACTATTTGTATTCGGCACATGTGATAAATAACATTTGATTTGAAAAGATTCGCCGTTGCCAGATGATCCTCAGAAAGTTCTACAGCTGCACCATTGAGAGCTTCTAGACTGTGTCGTGTCTTTGGCATCATTAAACTGAAGACTTATTTTTATCAAAAATTCTCTGTAATTATAATTAGGTGATTAAACTAACTCAATCATGTAACTGGAATTAACTAGGAAGTCGGGGCACCAAGGAAAATATTCAGATTACAAAGTTATAATGTTCCTAATATAGCTTTCAGATATTTTAAAATCTGATGAATTTGTCTTCCGATTTAATCAATTATTCTTTACCTCACGTTAGTCTCATTCCAAACATCGTAAATTGTTGGTTACCTCCACAAACCCAGTTTTCACTATGAGTCATCCATACATCCATACATTGTCTTAAATCATTTATTTATTAACTAAATAATCACAGAAATGCACAAAAACAAAGAGTAGATGTAGTTACAAGGAAATTATAGCAGAGTTTCCCTAGTGGGATAAACCGGTATCGCGGCTTGGTGGACAAAAGGGAAGTGGGGGTCGACTGAGATAAAAGTCACTACAGAGTGATAATTATAACAATTGAAATGCTAATCCTTTGCACATGAACACTCACTCATTCGGGAATAATTGCAATCAATATATATATATATTTCAGTGTGTCGCTGTGATCTCTGTTTGAACGTTTGTTTCTGTTGGAGAGTTTGTCTGCCCTCTCTCTCTCTGGTTAGAATGGGTAATTCAGAGGAACATTCAGCAATGTTGTTATAGAATAGATGTTTCGGCGGTTGTCGGTCTTCGCGTTCAATGATGCCGAATTCCTAGCTTCAGACTCGTAATTAGTATCAAAGAATTGTTCTTATTCTGTAGGTTAGATAGTTAAACACGTGGTATGGTTAAGAATTCAGCAATGGGCTCAAATCTTAGCCCTCTTGTAATTGAGAGAAGCATAGTCTGAAGATAAATTCCCAAGGTGGGGTTTATATTTGGAAGAGCAGAAAAGGGCGGGCCCATGACTTTTTAAACTCCAAAGGGAATTGGAGTTTCCTTCATTAAACAGTCTAAAATCACATTACATAATTCCACAAATAGTTTCATCTTTACTCATTCATCCCATACAACAATTAGATGCAAGCCCCACAACAGAGACTCTTGTATAAACAGGGTTATGGTAATGTGGCTGTATTGTCTCTTATGAGTTTCACAAAATTGTACCAAACGGACCAGTTCGTAGCTGGCTACTTCACCGACCTTTTATACATTCTCCAGAACATGAATATTGTTCAGTTCTCAAGTTCTGTGAGGTGGAAGAAATTCCTTTGTTCTCTCTATGAAAACTCACTCTCTCTCTATACTGTCTGGCCATGAGGAAGAATCTCCTCCAGGAATTTATGACCTGCCTAACAGCAGCCTGGGTGTAGGCGAGAGAGAGAGATGGGGGGGGGGGGAATGGTGCAGAGAGAGGGGGATGGTGCTCGCTGTACCCAAAGAGGGCAATGTCATGACAACTGGCTGCATCACCGCTAGGTATGGCAACTGCTTGGCATCCGACTGCAAGGCGCTACAGAGGTTAGTGCGTACGGCCCAGTAGATAACTGGGGCCGAGCTCGCTCCCTGCCATCCAGGACCTCTATACCAGGCGGTGCCGGAGGAACGTGGCCGAGGAAAGAGGTTTAGTGGTGGGGTGCTGAGAAAATGTTTGTCGACTCCAGCCACCCAAGTCATACTGTTTTCTCTGCTACTGCACAGCAAGCGGTACCGATGCACCAAGTCTGAATCCAATAGGACCCTGAAGTGTATAAAATGTGTGGAATTCTGAGGGAATTAAGTCAGAATACAGTGTAGACACAACTCCACCACATCTCCACCCCAAACAAATAGCCGGTTGAATAGCATGCTATTCTCATGCTTAGATGTTCTACAGAAGTCAATTTCACAGAGCACTCCAGGTGTCGCAGACCTGTCTGTACCTCGTCATCCGCTTCTGAGACTTCATCATTGCCCTCTCTGACCCCTGCATCTGATTTCTGTATAAATCCACCAGGGTGCTGTCTGTCTGCCATTCCACACGGTCATGCATATAGAGTAACAGGTGATGGAGGGGATATGTTGATTCAAGATAGATGACTCATCAAAATGATCCACTTTAATGGAGAGAGAGCACAGGAAGTTGTGTCAGAAAGGGCAAGGTGAAATTCAGCTGAGACAGACAACTGAGAACTGAGAACTGTCATGGTCTAGGCTATTTATGGGCCATCTTTGAAGATGTTTTGATTGACTCAGCATTCAGACAAAACAAAGACCACAAATAACTGTAACATCAATGACAGACTGGATGATTTTGCTCTCTCCGTGCTCATTTCTGTCTATGGTGAGACAGAACACTGGAATAGAGGGCTGCATTCGGTCAGGCGAACAATTTGAGATGAAAAAATGTATTTATTCCGTAGGTTATTTGGAAACAGACATCTACATCGTTCTGCTTTCTATGAGTTAGCCTAGGCCTACTGATTGTATTGAAAGCACCTCTGGCGCATTATTCACACGCTCTCAGCAATCCCTGCTTCAAGTTCAGTAGCCTCTCTTCTACTAGTTGGGTGTGCAAGATCAAGTGTGGTCTCAACAGAGGTGGCACCACAGGTTCAAAAGTGGTGTGTCAAAATGTATTTTATTTTCTGGGGCCTGGAGTTTTTCCAGATCTCATGACCTGGTCAGGCAAAACAGGTCCCAAATGGGTCCTATTTGTAGGCTATGACATGGTCCAACATTCAAGGGATACTTTGGGATTTTGGCAATAAGACCATTTATCTACCCTTTATCTACTTCTCTGTGTGCAGTATGAAGTTAAGTAGTTTCGCGATCCAATGCTAACTAGCGTTAGCACAATTACTGGGAGTCTATGGTATCTGCTAGCCGTTGGTCAAAAAGCTACAGGCCCAAACAACATTTCTACTGGCCCGGACATGGTGTAGTTTTTAAATGCATTGGGGTCATGCAGAGCCTACAGCTTGACATGCTTTCTCTCTATATTCAACAGTTAACAGGCTATATTTGGTTATTATGATATGTATTAAACATCAGTTTAATATAATTTAGCAAAGTCATTACACTATTTTTTAGAATGACATTTTTGTACACATTTCTTTCTAAAAAGGAATATCTCAAAATAAGACTCTCCCCCTTAATTAAAAACAATTGCGTTCCAAAATACAGTAGATATCGACATGGCTACAGTAGGCTAGCCAAGACAAATGCCAACGTGTATTTTTGTAGCTTTCTTTTTGCGGACTATCCACAGTAGCCAGCATATTAATAGTATGTTCACTATTGAAGCTTAACTTTTGAAAAATCCCTTTCCCTAAAATAAATAAGCTCGGCAAGTAGATTGACGGGCACTTTTTTTTAGCTCAGGACAACTCGCATGTGCTATGTGAACGTAGCTGTCAATAACTGTACTGCTCGAGTGCTTGAGAAGAGGTGACTCGCAGGAGCATGGGTCTCAATGAAATGGAGTACGCCTCGGCTGCCAATTCAATGGGTGGAGAATCACGTGGCATTTGGGCTTTCCAAAGAAATTATCTTAAATATGATTAGGCTATTGTTTACCACAGTGTCTGTAAATAAATATTGGTAATGGAAAGAAGTGAAGGGCGCTTAACCAACGTGATTTGAGCTGCAATCAAAAATGTTATCATCAATGAAAAGGAAAAGGAGCAATGCGCGCATAACTTAGCCCTTCCCTTTTCAATAAATATTGATAACCTATTTATTTGTCACTGTTACAACACAGAGGCGGATGCAAGATGCAAGCAACGATGGTTTTAATGAATGTAGTTCACAGCAGCAACATGACAGACAGACTGTACTCAGAAGGAATCCGACCCAGGAACTCGGGCGCATCTTCCGATCATAACGTGCTGAGAAAACCAGGGGAGTGTGTCCAGATGAGTAGGAAGGAGCACAGCAGATAATCCACACAAGAGAAGAGCACGGACACACGACACAACCTCAGAGAAGAAACAACGATCTGACAACAAGAAACACTGGTAACAGAACATATAAAGGGAAGATAAGTGGTTCCAGCTGGCGCAGACAATCAGGCCGAGATTGGGAAACCACGCCCACACAAACACTGGAGAGAGAGAGAGAGAGAGAGAGAGAGAGAGCGAGAAAGAGAGACGGAGGCAGTGGATTCATGAACCGTGACAATACCCCCCTAGGAACGCCTCTTGGCGTTCCCAGGCGAATTTACCTGTCGATTGAAATCATCGATAAGGGAGTGATCCAGAATGTCCCTAGCAGGTACCCAACTTCTCTCCTCCGGGCCGTAACCCTCCCAGTCCACCAGGTACTGGAATCCGCGTCCCCTCCTTCTAGAGTCCAAAATACGATTGACAGAAAAGGTGGTCTCCCCATCAACAAGTCGTGGCGGCGGGGGAACCGGGACCGGCGGGTTAATGCGTGCCTGAAACACAGGTTTTATTTTAGACACATGAAAGGTAGGATGAATTCTCCTATACGCCGGAGGAAGCTTGAGCCGGACCGCCACCGGACTAATGATCCTGGTGACTCTGAACGGGCCGATAAATTTGGGGGCAAGCTTGTTCGAAACGGATCGGAGTGGAATGTTCTTAGTAGAAAGCCACACTCTTTGGCCAACGACGTATACCGGAGGCTTCGACCGGTGGCGATCGGCCTTAGCCTTGGTGCGCCCCCACCCGGAGAAGAGTCTCACGAGCTCTGCTCCATGCGTGACGGCACCTCTGGATGAAAGCGTGAGCGGAGGGAACAGTGACCTCGGACTCCGTACTGGGAAAGATAGGTGGCTGGTAACCTAAACTACACTCAAACGGAGAGAGACCCGTGGCTGCCACTGGCAACGAATTGTGAGCGTACTCAACCATAGAGAGTTGTTGACTCCAGGAAGAGGGATTCTTAGAAACCAAACATCGCAACACTCTCTCCAAATCTTGGTTGGCCCTCTCCGTTTGACCGTTGCTCTGGGGATGAAACCCTGAAGACAGGCTGACACTCGCTCCCAGTAACCTACAAAACTCTTGCCAAAACTTGGACACAAATTGGGGCCCCGGTCAGAAACTACGTCCATCGGCAGGCCATGTAAGCGAAAGACGTGATCCACGACAGTTACCGCTGTCTCCTTGGCAGATGGTAATTTAGGCAAGGGAATAAAATGAGCCGCCTTCGAGAACCGGTCCACCACGGTCAAAACAACCGTCTTGCCCTGGGAGGGCGGGAGGCCGGTAACAAAATCTAGCGCGATGTGGGACCAGGGTCTCGAAGGGACCGACAGCGGTTGGAGTAACCCATCTGGGGGTCGATTAGAAGTCTTCCCAGTGGCACAAACCGAGCAGGCCAAGACAAAACTGTGAATGTCACGAGCCATCAATGGCCACCAAAAGCGTTGCTTAACCAAAAAGCTAGTGCGGCTGACTCCTGGATGACACGCTACGTTGGAGCAGTGCCCCCACCGAATAACATCGGACCGACACCCCTCCGGCACAAACAACCGATTAGGCGGGCAACCGGGCGGAGGCGTGACCCCTCTAAGGCCGTTTTGACCCTCGATTCAACCTCCCATGTGAGTGTGGAGACCACTAGGGTCCCGGGTAGGATGCACTCGGGAGTGGATGGGCGTTCGGAATGGTCAAAAATGCGAGAAAGGGAATCGGGTTTGACATTCTTGGAACCCGGGCGATACGAGAGAGAAGTCAAAACGTCCGAAAAAGAGTGCCCACCGCGCCTGCCTGGAGTTGAGTCGCTTGGCGGTTCTGATATACTCCAAATTCTTGTGATCGGTCCAAACTATAAAAGGTACCCCCGAACCCTCTAACCAATGGCGCCACTCCTCCAGTGCTAACTTCACTGCCAACAACTCTCTGTTGCCAATGTCGTAGTTGCGTTCCGCAGGTGATAACCGATAGGAAAGGAACGCGCAAGGGTGCATCTTGTCGTCAGAAGAGGAACGTTGGGAAAGTACCGCACCTACCCCCACCTCTGAAGCGTCCACCTCCACCACGAACTGACGCGAGGGATCGGGAGCTATGAGGATAGGAGCCGAAACAAAGCGGCTCTTGAGTTTGGCGAATGCAGCCTCGGCTGTATCGGACCACCTGAACGTCACTCTGGGAGAGGTTAAGGCGGTAAGAGGAGCGACTATCTGGCTAAAGTTGCGAACGAAACGCCGGTAGAAATTGGCGAATCCCAGAAACCTCTGTAGGGCCTTACGGGAATCTGGGCTTGGCCAATCCACCACAGCCTTAACCTTGTCGGGATCCATGCGAATACCTTCAGTCGAGACGATGTAACCTAGGAATGGAACGGATTGTGCATGAAAAATGCATTTCTCCGCCTTGACAAAAAGTCCATTCTCCAGCAACCTCTGAAGCACTCGTCTGACGTGTTGAGCGTGTTCCTGGAGAGAAGAAGAAAAAATCAGTATGTCATCCAGGTAAACATATATGAACTGATCAATCATATCTCTCAGCACGTCATTGACGAGTGCCTGGAAAACCGCTGGGGAGTTGGATAGCCCAAAAGGCATGACCAAATATTCGAAGTGCCCTCTGGGGGTGTTAAACGCGGTCTTCCATTCGTCCCCCTCCCTTATGCGAACCAAATGATATGCATTACGTAAATCCAACTTAGTGAACACGGATGCTCCCTGTAACCTTTCAAAGGCGGAGGACATCAACGGTAAGGGATAGGTATTCTTCACTGTGATGTTATTCAACCCACGGTAATCAATGCAAGGACGCAGAGATCCGTCCTTCTTCCCCACAAAGAAGAACCCCGCCCCCGCTGGAGAAGAGGAAGGACGAATGAATTTAGATGCCAGAGAACCAGAGATGTATCTCTCCATAGCCTCCCTCTCAGGAACAGAAAGTGAATATAACTTGCCTTTAGGCGGAGACTCACCTGGCAATAATTCTATTGCACAGTCATAGGGACGATGCGGAGGAAGGGAAGCAGCACGGGACTTACTGAACACCTCCTTCAGGTCGAGGTATTCAACGGGCACGTTAGACAAATCCACTGCCTCCTCTAGAAACACAGAATCAGACACAGACGAACAAGCAGACACTAAACAGGACTCAAGACACTTGTTACTCCACATGGATATAGAGTTATGACCCCAGTCAACTCTGGGGTTGTGTTGGGTGAGCCAAGGGTGGCCGAGAACTAATGGTGCAAGGGGTGAGTCCATGAGTAGGAATGATAGTGTCTCAGTGTGATTGCCAGAAGTGATGAGTGTGATAGGTTCAGTGGTGTGAGAAATGTTGGGGAGTTCTTGACCATTGAGAGCGTTGACGGATATCTTGTGCGTGAGTGAGGTGATAGGGATCTGGAGTTTGTGAGCGAGCTTGAAGTCCATGAAATTACCCTCTGCTCCTGAGTCCAGTAAGGCTTGGGTGTCGTGCGTGTGGGTGGCCCATCTTAGTCTTACCGGGAGGAGAGTAGATGATGAGGTCTTCTCTGTGGTGACACCACCCGATAGTAGCCTCATGTTTACTACCGGGCCTGATCTTTTACCGGGCAGGAGTGGATAAAGTGGCCCGCTCTACCACAGTAGAGACAGAGTCCTTGGGATCTCCGCCTCTCCCTCTCTTCCCGGGGAGGCGAGCTCTCCCCAGCTGCATGGGTTCGTGAGCGGAGGCTGAACTGGCCGTGTTCCCGACGCTGGCATGCCAGCCCTCCGTGTCGTTATACGGTCTGTTAGGGCATGCTCGGCGGCCAATACGACTCAGACGAGCGTCGACCCTCAGGGCTAGTTCCACTAGTCCATTTAAACTCCTGGGAAGGTCCAGAACATAAATCTCCTTCTGGATCCGGTCCTCCAGCCCATGCAGGAACATGTCCCACTGCGCCTCCTCGTTCCACTGACACTCAGCGGCCAGAGTGCGGAATTGGATGGAGTATTCCGATACTGAATGGTCTCCTTGGCGAAGGTCAGCGAGTAGTCTGGCCGTCTCCCTACCCGCCACGGCCCGATCGAAGACCCTTCTCATCTCCTCGGAGAGTGTCTGGAAAGAGGTGCAGCATGGGTCCTGGTTCGCCCACACCGCCGTTCCCCAGAGAGACGCTTTGCCTGATAGCAGTGTGAGTACGAATGCTACCTTAGACTGTTCACGGTTGAAGGTCCGTGGCTGCAACGAGAAATGCATGGAACATCTCGTAAGAAAGGCTCTGCAATAGTCAGGATCACCTGAATAACCCTCTGGTGTCGGTAGCCGTGGCTCTAGCTGGGAATCCGGCTCTGGCGGGGCGGGTTGAACTGCCGGTGTAGGTGGCGCAGCGGAACCCCTCAGATGTTGCAATTGTTGGGTCAGCTGGGATACCTGCGTCGAAAGGGCTTGTACTGCACGACCTGTGCTGGAGATGTTCTCCTCTTGTTGATCCATTCTCGTGATACTGCGGGAAAGGAATTCGGTCAGGCTCGTTGAACTCGCTGCATCCATGGTCTGGTCAGATCGTTCTGTTACAACACAGAGGCGGATGCAAGATGCAAGCAACGATGGTTTTAATGAATGTAGTTCACAGCAGCAACATGACAGACAGACTGTACTCAGAAGGAATCCGACCCAGGAACTCGGGCGCATCTTCCGATCATAACGTGCTGAGAAAACCAGGGGAGTGTGTCCAGATGAGTAGGAAGGAGCACAGCAGATAATCCACACAAGAGAAGAGCACGGACACACGACACAACCTCAGAGAAGAAACAACGATCTGACAACAAGAAACACTGGTAACAGAACATATAAAGGGAAGATAAGTGGTTCCAGCTGGCGCAGACAATCAGGCCGAGATTGGGAAACCACGCCCACACAAACACTGGAGAGAGAGAGAGAGAGAGAGAGAGAGAGCGAGAAAGAGAGACGGAGGCAGTGGATTCATGAACCGTGACAGTCACTGCTTGCAAATAGTCCCACTACTATAAGGTGGGCTACATCCTATATGCAATACGTAGGTCAAGAGAAAGTGCAAGTGTTTGCTCTCATCATTCGTGCTGCATCAAGTTCAGTAGCTTACCTCTCCTCTCCTAGTTGGGCATGCGTGTGGGGGGGGGGTGCTACGCTAACATGGAATTGTTTTAAGATGGTCATACAATGGATCATTTAGCTATTTGATTTGAAATTGTAGGACCCCTTTAGGTATCTTATATATATATATATATATATATAATTTGGCCTTCACCACTATAGCCCATAGAAATGCATTGAATAACACATTCATAATGGCATAAAATATCATAAATCATATGGAATAAGGTTTTGAAGTGTCTGTCCTATATTTAGGGGATGTAAGAAAGCTCTGGAAATATTTTTGTCTTTTGGACACATAAGCTGTGTTTGAAGACTCATACTAACTGCACTAACCATAATATTTGTGATGTAAGTTGAGTATGTACAGTCGTAGCCAAAATTTTTGAGAATGACACAAATATTAATTTCCACAAAGTTTGCTGCTTCAGTGTCTTCAGATATTTTTGTCAGATGTTACTATGGAATACTGAAGTATAATGACAAGCATTTCATAAGTGTCAAATTACATGAAGTTGATGCAAAGAGTCAATATTTGCCAGTGTTGACCCTTCTTTTTCAAGACCTCTGCAATCTGCCCTGGTATGCTGTCAAATAACTTATGGGCCACATCCTGACTGATGGCAGGCCATTCTTGCATAATCAGTGCTTGCAATTTGTGGGGTTTTGTTTGTCCACCCGTCTCTTGAGGATTGACCACAAGTTCTCAATGGGATTAAGGTCTGTGGAGTTTCCTGGCCATGGACCCAAAATATGGATGTTTTGTTCCCAGAGCCACTTAGTTATCATTTTTGCCTTATAGCAAGGTGCTCCATCATGCTGGAAAAGGCATTGTTCGTCACCAAACTATTCCCGGATGTTTGGGAGAATTGGCTCTCGGAGGATGTGTTGGTACCACTCTTTATTCATGGCTGTGTTCTTAGGCAAAATTGTGAGTGAGTCCAGTGGGTGGGGTTATATCCTTCCTGTTTGGCCCTGTCCGGGGGTGTCCTCGGATGGGGCCACAGTGTCTCCTGACCCCTCCTGTCTCAGCCTCCAGTATTTATGCTGCAGTAGTTTATGTGTCGGGGGGCTGGGGTCAGTTTGTTATATCTGGAGTACTTCTCCTGTCCAATTCGGTGTCCTGTGTGAATCTAAGTGTGCGTTCTCTAATTCTCTCCTTCTCTCTCTCGGAGGACCTGAGCCCTAGGACCATGCCCCAGGACTACCTGACATGATGACTCCTTGCTGTCCCCAGTCCACCTGGCCGTGCTGCTGCTCCAGTTTCAACTGTTCTGCCTTATTATTATTCGACCATGCTGGTCATTTATGAACATTTGAACATCTTGACCATGTTCTGTTATAATCTCTACCCGGCACAGCCAGAAGAGGACTGGCCACCCCACATATGCTCTCTCTAATTCTCTTTCTTTCTCTCTCTCGGAGGACCTGAGCCCTAGGACCATGCCCCAGGACTACCTGACATGATGACTCCTTGCTGTCCCCAGTCCACCTGGCCGTGCTGCTGCTCCAGTTTCAACTGTTCTGCCTTATTATTATTCGACCATGCTGGTCATTTATGAACATTTGAACATCTTGGCCATGTTCTGTTATAATCTCTACCCGGCACAGCCAGAAGAGGACTGGCCACCCCACATAGCCTGGTTCCTCTCTAGGTTTCTTCCTAGGTTTTGGCCTTTCTAGGGAGTTTTTCCTAACCACCGTGCTTCTACACCTGCATTGCTTGCTGTTTGGGGTTTTAGGCTGGGTTTCTGTACAGCACTTTGAGATATCAGCTGATGTACGAAGGGCTATATAAATACATTTGATTTGATTTGACTCCCTTGGCTGAGAAGCAACCCCACACATGAATGGTCTCAGGATGCTTTACTGTTGGCATGACACAGGACTGATGGTAGCGCTCACCTTGTCTTCTCCGGACAAGCTTTTTTTCCGGATACCCCAATCAATCGGAAAGGGGATTTATCAGAGAAAATGACTTTACCCCAGTCCTCAGCAGTCCAATCCCTGTACCTTTTGCAGAATATCAGTCTGTCCATGATGTTTTTCCCAGAGAGAAGTGGCTTCTTTGCTGCCCTTCTTGACACCAGGCCATCTTCCAAAAGTCTACCCCTCACTGTGCGTGCAGATGCACTCACAGCTGCCTGCTGCCATTCCTGAGCAAGCTCTGTACTGGTGGTGCCCCAATCCCGCAGCTGAATCAACTTTAGGAGACGGTCCTGGCGCTTGCTGGACTTTCTTGGGCGCCTTGAAACCTTCTTCACAACAGTTTAACCGCTCTCCTTGAAGTTCTTGATGATCCGATAAATGGTTGATTTAGGTGCAATCTTACTGGCAGCAATATCCCTGCCTGTGAAGCCTTTTTGTGCAAAGCAATGATGATGGCACGTGTTTCCTTGCAGGTAACCATGTTTGACAGAGGAAGAACAATGATTCCAAGCACCACCCTCATTTTGAAGCTTCCAGTCTGTTATTCGAACTCAATCAGCATGACAGAGTGATCTCCAGCCTTGTCCTCGTCAACACTCACACCTGTGTTAATGAGAGAATCACTGACATGATGTCATCTGGTCCTTTTGTGGCAGGTTTGTGGCAGGGCTAAAATGCAGTGGAAATGGTTTTGGGGGATTCAGTTCATTTGCATAGCAAAGAGGGACTTTGCAATTAATTGCAATTCATCTGGTCACTATTCATAACATTCTGGAGTATATGAAAATTGCCATCATACAAACTGAGGCAGTAGACTTTGTGAAAATTCATATTTGTGTCATTCTCAAAACATTTGGCCACAACTGTAGTATGATAATTGGTCATAGTATGGATATAGTTAGTATGCCAAAAGTTCCCGGATGTCGTACTAAACATGTCAAAATATGAAGTATAGAAGCAGTAGACACTATTTCCGTGCTTTTAGGGCCCATAATGCAGTTCTTCTGAAAATGGCTGTGGCTTCACAACGTTTTCAGATTTGAAGAATGTGGCGGAAAATATGCAGACGAAGTCCGACGAGACCGGATACAAATTCATTGCAAATGTTAAGAAAATTTTGAGGAAAGTAATAAAGCAAATAAGTTACGTTGCACGTTATGTTGGCTGACAATTTGTTAGCTATGCTATCCTTATGAACCGCATAGCATTGCAGCAGTATGTACCTGTATGTTAGCTAGTTACCTCACGTTAGTTAGCTACTAATACATCGAACTTGCCAGGCAGTATATTAACTAAAATCTAACTAACTATTCAATGTTTATTGACTTGATTATTCACGTCGTTCTTACCTAAGCGGTAGAGTCGTTGTGCGCTCTCAATGGACATTGTAAATTATGTCTAGCTACTCCGATTTCAGAGCACTCTCCTCTTAGTGTCCCAGAGTGCAGAATAACTGATGAATTTATGAACGCTCAACACCCGTTGAATATATGGCCGGTGTCAGTAAACATTAGCAAAAAAAGCGTAATTAAATTGTTGCCAGCAGCAGTTACAGTCACCAATGCTTTGGATAACATGAAGACAGCCTAACCAGCTCTGCTAGGGAAAGTAAAATGGTCAGAGTGAGGTGTTTTCTCATTTGTGTCTGGAAATAGCTCGCAAACTAGATAACGTTAGCCAGTTAGCTTGGGTGCTTGACTGCCGTTGTGAGGTCAGAACGCACGGATCAACCCTACTCTTCTGCCAGAGCGTCCAGTGACGCGCTCTGAAAGCTAAACACTCTGAATTTACGAATGGACAATCTAACAATGCTCTGGATTTAGGAACGCCCAGAGCGCACTTTGGCACTTCAAATTGAATTCAAGAACACACCAGAAATCTTAAAATGTCTAGCTAGTCATTTGTTATGCTAACAAACTAGCAAGAGGTTGCATAGCAACAGCATCAACTTCCGGTAGACAGGCGAAGTGCTAGTACACTCAACTGAAAGGATACCGTTCGGAGAACATCATCGTGTTCATGAGAGTCTCCCCATAGTGAAGTCATATTAGTTTGTAGCTCAAACGTTTCAGATCCTACAGACAGAAGTTGGCACATCAGCATTAACGACTTCAGATGAGTCCTGTGACACTCTGTGGGGGTCATAGAGCAGCAAAACGGAGAACGCCATCATGTTCCGTCTCCCCTTTCCATAGAGTCTAGGCCAAACCGTTTGGACGCTACAGACGTTATCGTGAGGAGACCGGTCTTACAGCTGTATCTCGGCCACCTCCCACCGCAGATACGGAAGGACATAGGCAGATGTGGTGGATTGAGACGCAGCCCAATGCAAAAAAACTGATATCTCTATCTTAAACTGACAGATTTTGATGGGGAATATTTCATTATGTTACTTAGCGCACGGGTGAGTCAATAGACTCTTAAATTAAATAGAGTAGGCACTGGACAGGTATCTTTCCAAGGAAATGTACTTCCTAAATATGATTAGGCTACAGTTTACTACATTGCCAGGAAATAAATATTGATCACCCATATTTGTCTCCGTCTGAATATCGCCCCGTTCCAAAAAAGGATATATGTAAAACGCAGCTCAAGAGAAAGTGTCGGCTCTCTCTCCAACTCAGCTCTCTTCAAACTACGTCTAGCATATTGGCAGATATAGCCCAGTAATACTGATAGCCTCATATAATGGGCAACGTGAGAATCGCTGGTAATTTAATCTATTTCTTAGGATATTTTTGCAGAGTGGGCAGGTCCAGTATAAAAACCTGCGAGAGTGGACAGGAGTGGGATGAAGAAATCAGTTCTGCACAGTCCTCTACACTGGAACATAAAACGCACTCACCTTCAGTCTCATGAAGGAACCGTTGCTGTCCACAACTGCCCATCAGCTCGTACTTGCTTTTCTCTTCTGGCTGAAAGACACAGTACACAGTAAATACGATGCTGGTTTCTAAGTGGTAGCTTAGGCTACATCTAACTAAGGTCAAGCCTGAGGCTTGAATTAATTACAAAGATTTCAGTCCAAGTGGAGTAAAACAAAATTAAACCGCAGTCAAATGCTAATCTCTATTTAACAGTTCACTGGAGGCACTCGAGTTAGCTTTAGACTTGACTAATTTGAGTGTACTGAAACCTCACAGACTTGTCTACTTAAGTTGAAAAAAATCATGTAGCCTGAAGTGTCTCTTGTCCTTATTGAAGCTTATTCATGCCTTTCCAACTGAGTCAAGTGTTCTGGAGGTTTTGCTAGTCTCTGGTGTGAAAACATGGTGGAAAGGTGCAGCCTCATTGCCCTCTGTCTGACTGAAAAGTGGGATGTGGCTGAGGTAACACTCTCACACAATGTGTTCTGTCTGTTCTGCCCTACAGTACCATAACACTATGTTAGACTGACTTCCACAGTCCTCACACAAATAACTGTAACTTACTTAAGAGCATTATTGTCTGAGCATTGCTGACATTAAATGAACATTGTTGACATTTGCCAATGTTTGTTCCACTCATGTTAAATGCCAGTCTCACAAGGAAATGGCATATACTAAATGTATGGGACAATTATAAAAGCAGTATAAACAGCCCTGTCATATCTTGCTGTTATAAAGGACTTCCATACTGCAGTGTACACCCTTTAAAGTATTCCTCTTTCTTTCACAGACATTGGCCTCACAGGTATATAATTATAAGTTTGGACCATAGTAAGAATACAATTGAAACAGGTGAGTGTGATGATCTTAAGAGGATTGAGTAATCCCACTTCCTGATGCTCCACCTCTGAACTCTTCTCCAACGCCCGGCTCTCCATGATCTCATACTCGACTTTGTGCCTCTCCTCCTTACTCTTCTGCTTCTTGTCTGGTGGAAAGAGGGAAATAAAGTGCGATTGAGATGTGCAACAACACAACAGACTCCTATTACACTGCAGTACAGCCGGTGAGGATAAGATCCCTATGTCATGTTCTCCTTTTCGTCTACTACATGCTGTGAACTAATGCAGTCGAAGCGGCGTCTCTCGGTCCCCAAACACACATAACCTGTTTGATCCAAGGATGGGAAACGACTTGGAAGACGATTGCAAGGGACAGATTAATCATCGTTGTACAAGAACGCAACATGTCAGAGGACAGGATATAGCATTACATTGTTGACGTTGTCTAGAGCTCCCTAGTGTGGTTGGGATAAGTGCTGTATTACTCATGGGGATGGCTTTGTTACGAGCACAGCAGCCAACACAGTGGCCCTGATGTCATTTCCAGTACAAATGGAAACCTCCACAAAACCACATAGTCTAAATAACTGTCAGAGCGATGCTATACAATCTGGGGTCATGCTGAACAAATATGACAATTGTCATTTCAGTTTGTAATTTCCTTGTGTACCATCACAGTCATGTAAAATGCCATTGTATCCAGTCACATTTTGTTTCATACTGCAGCAGCTGGTTGAGCTTCTCTGCATCTATCCCAACCTTCAAAGCAGCTCAATCACAAAATGAACACAGCATGAAGAGAACATAGAGAGAAGCATCACCAGCTTGCAGAGGGAGGAGAAATAGTCCCCCCCAAAAATACAGAGGAAACGAAGACGAAAGGATATTTTTTAAATTAAAGTCCAAGAAAAGAACAGGGAGGAAAACATTAAAGAAACAATTTTAGGGGCGCAGATGAGAAGGAAGGAAGGAGGGAGGAAGCCAGGAAGGAAGAGGCTGACTTTGTTTGTTAGCATGAAGTTCATTCCATGAAGAGAGGAGACGATTAAATCAGTAGTGGGCGTTCTCTTACCTTCAACAGATACTGAACGATCTTTCACCTCCACACATGGAAGGTCTCCATCTTGGAGTGTAGGGTCCAGCAGTTGCACTTCAATAGGCTGCTCTTCATTAGATGTATTTTCACAGTCCACACTGTTCTTCAAGGGCTCAGAGGGTAGTGGCTGTCCAAAACATACACCACTGTGGTGCATTTGACCAACCTGTAGGACAAAGCTGTTCCGGGGAAATGCTGGTGTCCCCCAAGGAGGCGGGTGGCATCCCTCCCCTTTCTTGCACTTGAAGCAGTTTTCGTAAATGATAGTCCCTTTGTCCCCTTGTCTTGCTGAGTTCAGATCACACAAAAGTTCACAGTTGATAACAGGTTGTTGGGATCTAAGCTCACGTCCCAAAGCAGAAGCCATTGATTCATAAAGAGTCAGGTCGTTTGTCTTTGTACCTGGCTCTCCGGATGTGCCTAATAGGTCTGCTAAGAGGTCAGCTAATTTCCCCTTGCCTTTCTTCTGTAGAGGTGCTGATCCCTCATTCCTCATCTTTAGCTTCTCAGAGATGTGATTGGTCACTGAGGCAGGTGCGGACGTGGTCTCTGTAGTTTTCCTCAGTGTGTCAACCTTGATATATTCTGAGGAGCTGCTGTTGGGTCTGCACGGGCACTTATCAATACTTTCACCTGCTGGATTTTCAAAATGGGAGGTTCTGAGGCAAAATTGCCAATCCTCAGTCCATAGGTTATGTCCTTGGAGCTTAACGCATCTCCTTTCTAGTTATACAGGTTAGGAAATCTGCACATCGGTTTAATAATTCATTGGATTCATTCATAAGAACAAACTACTTATCTAAACACGCTGCAAAGTAAACACAGGTCTGAAAAATCTATTCATGCTTGGACAGGGATATTGAAGGGAAATCATGGCATTGGGTGTGCACACACACCTAGTGGAGCTGACTTACCTGGTACAGCTGGCATTGCTGAGCCCCCAGTGTAGGAGAGTGGAGTCCCCTGTGAGAAGATGAGGAAAGAGAACATCTTCAATAACTAGATGAACCAGTGTCAGCAGGTACAGTTCCTTTCACAATATTATTTTTGTTCTAGTCTTTCAATGAATACTACTAGGGCATTGTGTGTTGGTAAAAACATGAGAGCTGCTATGGCTTGTTCACATAGAGTTACAATGAGTTATTGGAACCCATGGGCCCTTAAGGGTCTTTGTTTTCCTAGCTGATAACTGAGGTTGAGTATTACAACTGTGTTGATAGATGTCCACCCACACAATGCTTTATCCCATAGGACTGGTGCTAGGCAACTAACAGAGGAATTGTTGCACTGTAAGGCTGGAGCTTTATATCACTCTCGGGAAATATCCTTCAAAGAGACTGAAGGCTAGACTTAAGAAAAGTCAGAGGAAACAACAGAAATTACATTTTTGTTTTCTACAAAGATCATCAGAAATTAACCTTGATAAATGTGTCTCTCCAACCAGTTTTGGATGATTAATGTCTAAATGCACCACCAGCAGATGGGGCTCTAAGTTTAAACAATCAATAGAAAGTCACTCATATACGGGGTAGTAAAAAAACATAAACATCAATTGAAGTTGTTTCATCAGAGAGTAAAAGAGACCCACTTTGACAAAAGAAAAGCACTTTGTTATTCATTGATTTGGATGTCTTTTTAATATAATCAAAAGCAATGCTTAATAAAAGAGGTATATTTTGGATGACAAAAAAAAGATCAATGACTATAATCAGTTATTTTATTCCATAGAGAATTTTTTATGAATAAATTGGGATCTAATCACATGTCATACTCTGTATGAATATGTCCTCTTTCAAAGTATATGAGTATGAGGCTTTATGTTGTAAATCACTTGTAAACGAGATTCATCTTCAAAGATCAAACGGAAGGGCTATCCTTTCTAGTTTCCATAACAAGCAAAGGCGGGGGAAGAAAAAGTTTGCAACGAGAAGAAGTTAAAAATCAATTTCTTCCACTTGGATGACCTCAAAGAGAGAGAAGAAGAGTATCCGTTGGAAAAGCCCAAGACAACCCAGACTGATATTACAATCCCAAAATGGAGGCCCAATTAGAAAAGCCGTAATTATGGTGACACAGAGGCTCTTATGAAGACACTTCTTACAGAGATGGGAGTGTTTGAGAGACTATAAGAACAACATCTACGCACAGAGAAGCATGTCCAGACCTTTTTGAGTGAAAGGACAGCTCGAACCTCAAATGGCTAGTAAAGTGCACACCTTTCCAGACAGACAGGCAGCAAGAATGTTAATGTTCCAACACCAATTGCTGTGAGATTTCACAGTAAAGGCCATATTGACAGCTATAGCCGGCAACAGGTGATACCAAGATGACTAAGCCTTACTCGCAGTCATACAAGCTGTTATAAAGACTTGTTATACAAGAGGAGCAGAGCTGCAGAAAGGACTGAGTTGGAGTTGGATGGACATGCTACAGTATATGAGAGTGGGAGGGAGCTATGTTTTTTAATGCAAAAATTCAGATACAAACCAAAAAGGAAGCAATTGCCATAAATTCTTCTGTCAAAGACTGCTTTGTTTGTGAATCTGAATGATGAAGTCTAATCGAAAGCTGCTGACAGTATTTTTGTAATTTGGTAGTTGGTACTCATGAGACAAACAAAGCAATTCTGAAGAAATTTAACATTTTGGCCCAAACTGTATCAATTTGATGATGCTCATCTCATGATGTGAGATAAACCAGTGGAATACAGTAAATTGGATGAAAAATAGGGTACACTTTTCAACCAGAGTAATAAAAGTAACCAGGGCAGCATCTCAATTGTATTTCCTTAATTCATCGTGTCTACTCTCCTCGCCTCCTTCACAAAACGCATTGGAGAGGATCAAAAGTTCCTCCACTCCAATAAGTTTTGAGACAAGAGAGAGAGAGGACAAACAACCAAGCTAGCACATTTGGTTCCTTGGAAGTTGTGGGAACGTACATTTTTGGTTTCTCGTTGGTTCTGGGAACGAAGCTGTACGATTTAACGGAAAGTTATTTTATTGTCCTGAGAACGGAAGTAAAACTGTCGCCTTTTCTGGGACCGTTAATTTTGTGGTTGCAGGGAGATTCTGAGAATGTTTTACTATGATTCCCTGAAAGTTTTCCTGAGAGGTTTTATTAACATTCTGGGAATATAAATTATAAGTTATTTGAATGTAATTAAATGACATTATGAGAAAATATTTTAATAAGACTGCTAGCTTAACTGTTTTGAACTGCATGCACAGAACATATGGAAATAAATGTGTTTATTCATTCAAACACATTTATTTTTATTGTGGCATGGGGGTCAGTGAGATTCTAACCTATGATCTTCTGTTCTCTATCTATGGCAATAATCCACTGCCCCACCAGGATGGAGCTAGCATGCCATGTTTATTACTCATACAAAGCTGTTCATTTTAGTCTATTCAAACTGACCACATTTCAAAGAAAACAAGCACTCATTATGATCAGGTGTGGCCAATTAGTGGGTGCAGCCAACACAGCTGAACACACTTAACGAGACAGAGGATAGAGAGAGTTTTGTAGAACGGAATGTATATGTTTTTATAATAATAATCATTTTTGAATGTTACAAATGTTCTATTGGTATGTTTTCTTAATGTTCTGAATACATTAATTTAAATAGAACCATAAGGAAACCTGAAGAAAACGTTATGCTAAAGTACTATACAAGTTTGTATGCAAAATAACAATAGGACAACCAACCTCTCACCAAGCTCTAAGAAACATATGGTTCTCAGAATGCTATGTGCTAGCTTGGAAGGAATTAAGGAAATACAATAACCCCAGCTGTCTGTACCTTGAATCCTCCACAGGTGGCGCAGATGGTTAGGAGGGTTTTGGAGGCAGTGGCTTGGGAACTGCTGCATATCTGATAGGAGTCTGGATGTTGTCTGTCACTAGAGGGCGCCACCCCGCTCTTACTCTCCTCTGAGTGGCCCTGTAAGAGATCAGCCATCGAGCGCCTGGCAACAGTGTCCGAGCGACCCCCGAGAGGACCCTCTTTTTCCCTCTGTACTGACTTACATGATGGGGGTGATTGGGGTGAACTACCTGCCTGGTCCATAGATGTTGTGGAGGTCTGGTGCCCCCTGGCCCCTCCTGTTCCCCCCTGCAGTAGATTCCGGGGGGTGTCGTAGAGGTATCTCAGTGACGTGGGTACCTGGTACTCCTGTCCTGGGGCTGGGGGGCAGGTACAGGGGGCCAGGTCCAGGTGAGGGGGCAGGCTGAGCAGGGAGCCAAAGTCATCCCCCCCAGAACCAATGTCCAGGCTACCTGCATAGGAGGAGAAACTCCCAGAGTAGGAGGAGTGGCTTCCTGTGGCGATGCCGCTGTCGGATGAGCTCTGTCGACCAATCTCCTGCAGCTGCCGGGACCGAGGGGGCTTGGCTACTGCACGAGCTCCACCCACCTGGATGACGGACAGTTTATCATCGGCCTGTAAGGCCACCTTGGGCCCAGACTGGCCAATGATGGTCTCTGTGGGGGCGGAGCTTGTTGTGACGGGCTCAGTCCAAATGGCCAGCCGGCTGCCGATGCTGGAGTCTGATTGGCTGGTGTCGGAGGTGTCAGAGGAGCCTGATATGCTGCGGTCGTCTCCCGCCACAGACAGACCATACGTGGAGGAGGCTTCCAAAACATCATAAGAAAACAGATTGTTTATTATATAAAAACAAAACTGTTACTTATACACCGTATCTACACAAGCACATCAATAAAGCATAACATCAGATTATCCAAAATAGGTCTCCTCACTTGTCTGATTGGTAGTCACAGTCACAATACTCACAATAAATCAACAACAGAAAACATATTTCTATATGACGCTATAGAAACTTGCTTTTAGAAAGTTACGATAATGCAACAGGCACCATTACTGGGCAATGTATAATTTCCCATGGATTAGTCATGGACAATACTAACTCTAATACATGTTCCATAAATTGTTGAAGGAAGATTAATGGTGAGCAGTGGATGCTGGTGTCCCTTTTTTTCACTCATAAACTATATTGTAGTATTATGTTCATTAGCCCATTGTTAATACAATCCCTCCAAAAAGGGTGCATGTCAGCAGTCAAGTTTTCAAGATAGAGCACTTTCAGTACAGCGCAATGACTGTGATGGTTTTGCATTGAAGGACAGGTTCATTCTAATGGCTGGAATAGACTGAACGGTGAGGTGACACACCTGTGCTGCTCTGGTGAGACAGCATGCTAAGGCGTTTCTCCAGCTCCTGGGCCTCATGGTTTACCCTCTCCTCAGAGTAGGCCTGGTTGGCGGCAGCGTTGGGGTCTGTCGGCGTGAAACACAACGGTATTCATATTAGTTTACTTTTCTTTTAATAGCAGTCAACAGTCAACAACAATACATAGTATCAATAACACACCATAGCAATGATAAAGTAATTCCAACAAACAATATTCTACTGCTCTTTGGTCATTTACTACAGTATTCTAAAAGAATATATCCGTTTATGCATGCCCTTGTGAGACAATTCAGTGGAAAGGACAAAATTCTGTTTATGTCTGTTGATTAAATAGTCGTAAATCTCGATAGGAGGCCTACTGATAATAGTATACATCATTATCTGTGAGGAGAGGTTAACCTTGGGTGCCTTTCTGATGTCACAGTGACATGGGATCAAAAGAGTGACACAGAGTGTCTCGTATTGAGGCTCGGATGCATCCGGTTTTCAGGGGAAATGGAAAGAGAGCCTGTGACGTGACTTCCCCTTTTGGACGTTAACAAGACAACACTCTATCTTAACTCCTCCTCCACATTTACTGGATTGGTTCAACGGTGCAGAAGAGAACATCCCCTGACAGGACTAGAAAGAAAGAAGCGCTGCTCAGGCGTTCATTTTCTGCCTACTGCATTAGGTGCATGAGGTGACACTGGGAAAGATGTGCACATAAATCACCAGTGTGCCAATGAATCCTTGAGGGGCCGCTGTGATTAGGGTGATTACATGTCCCGGAATGTGCGGTAGAGTCCGGCATTTTAACGCTTCATCCCGTGTCCCACAACCAAACAATCATGTACCGCATTTTATCAGAACAGTTCTAACACCTTTAAAAAAATGTTGTATTTGTTCCATATTTCAGTCAGGCATTCTAACATGTATCTTTTGCAACAGAGAGGAAGAGGCAAAGAGAGGGGTTTCACTCCCCCAAATCTGTCCAAAATAAGCACAATGCGTTTCTATGGGCTTATTTTGAACCTAGGTTTTTCACCTGCCTTCCAGCCTTTGGGACAACTCCCATTGTTAGGGCAGAGACATGAGCATTTCGTCATTATATACAGATCTCCGTTTGCAGTCAAGTTGCACTTTTGACAAGATATACACTGCTCAAAAAATAAAGGGAACACTAAAATAACACATCCTAGATCTAAATGAATGAAATATTCTTATTAAATACTTTTTTCTTTACATAGTTGAATGTGCTGACAACAAAATCACACAAAAATTATCAATGGAAATCAAATTTATCAACCCATGGAGGTCTGGATTTGGAGTCACACTCAAAATTAAAAGTGGAAAACAACACTACAGGCTGATCCAACTTGGATGTAATGTCCTTAAAACAAGTCAAAATGAGGTTCAGTAGTGTGTGTGGCCTCCACGTGCCTGTATGACCTCCCCACAATGCCTGGGCATGCTCCTGATGAGGTGGCGGATGATCTCCTGAGGGATCCCCTCCCAGACCTGGACAAAAGCATCCTCCAACTTCTGGACAGTCTGTGGTGCAACGTGGCGTTGGTGGATGGAGCGAGACATGATGTCCCAGATGTGCTCAATTGGATTCAGGTCTGGGGAACAGGCAGGCCAGTCCATAGCATCAATGCCTTCCTCTTGCAGGAACTGCTGACACACTCCAGCCACATGAGGTCTAGCATTGTCTTGCATTAGGAGGAACCCAGGGCCAACCGCACCAGCATATGATCTCACAAGGGGTCTGAGGATCTCATCTCGGGCCCTAATGGCAGTCAGGCTACCTCTGGCGAGCACATGGTGGGCTGTGCGGCCCCCCAAAGAAATGCCACCCCACACCATAACTGACCCAGCGCAAAACCGGTCACGCTGGAGGATGTTGCAGGCAGCAAAACGTTCACCACAGCGTCTCCAGACTCTGTCACGTCTGTCACATGTGCTCAGTATAAACCTGCTTTCATCTGTGAAGAGCACAGGGCGCCAGTGGCGAATTTGCCAATCTTGGTGTTCTCTGGCAAATGCCAAACGTCCTACACGGTGTTGGGCTGTAAGCACAACCCCCACCTGTGGACGTCGGGCCCTCATACCACCCTCATGGAGTCTGTTTCTGACCGTTTGAGCAGACACATGTGGCCTGCTGGAGGTCATTTTGCAGGGCTCTGGCAGTGCTCCTCCTGCTCCTCCTTGCACAAAGAAGACGGTAGCGGTCCTGCTGCTGGGTTGTTGCCCTCCTACGGCCTCCTCCACGTCTCCTGATGTACTGGCCTGTCTCCTGGTATCGCCTCCATGCTCTGGACACTACGCTGACAGACACAGCAAACCTTCTTGCCACAGCTCGCATTGATGTGCCCTCCTGGATGAGCTGCACTCCCTGAGCCACTTGTGTGGGTTGTAGACTCCATCTCATGCTACCACTAGAGTGAAAGCACTGCCAGCATTCAAAAGTGACCAAAACATCAGCCAGGAAGCATAGGAACTGAGAAGTGGTCTGTGGTCACCACCTGCAGAACCACTCCTTTATTGGGGGTGTCTTGCTAATTGCCTATAATTTCCACCTGTTGTCTATTCCATTTGCACAACAGCATGTGAAATTTATTGTCAATCAGTGTTGCTTCCTAAGTGGACAGTTTGATTTCACAGAAGTGTGATTGACTTGGAGTTACATTGTGTTGTTTAAGTGTTCCCTTTATTTTTTTGAGCAGTGTATATCATAAGGATGTGGTACCGGAGATGTTAAACACTTCTCCAATCGTTGTTGATATCTGATATTCTGCGCAGCATAAGGTGAGACGTAGGCCAATGCCATCGTCAACCAATCAAATCCTTTCGGTCGAGAGGACAGTTAAAACGGCATGCTTTTGAGGAAGAGCTTCGGAAGTAAGTAAACATCCGTATTAGACTGAAAATATATACAAGGTGATTAAACTGAAAACATGTAAAGTGATTTTTTTCAAACTTGAGGTTCTCCATGCTCATTAGTTACTCATTTAACATATTTTCTGCTACTTCACTCTGCTACTTCCCTCACTCCAGTTTTCAGTCTCCCCTCCTAACTGTTTTAAATTCACTGAGACTGACCAGAATATTCCCAGATATTACTTCAATTAGCTTGTTTGGGCTTTTTGTGTGTGTGTGTGTGGGGGGGGGGGGACGTACCTTAAACGAAGTCAAACCGAAAGGTAATACCTGAACGTATCCAAGAAGAATACAGATGTTTGTGTTCCTATGCAAATCCTTTTGCTACGGTGTGCCTTACTGAACATGACCCAGTACTGAGTGCTATCGTGCTATCGTTATCCTGTCACGACGCCCTCTATCTGTGAGGGTGAAAACGCCAGGCCTTTAGTGAGGTAATACAGAACAGGGTCACACAGGGGTACACCTTGCTGTTTGTGCAACACTACATGTGTTTATTAATAGCACTGCTTGCCACGTGGCCCCTGTGGTACGCGTAATGGAGATGGTGTGGCTATGGATCATTAGTACCGCGCCGAGGATCTAATGTAAGTTACCTTAGTCCCAACCCAAGGTCAGCTGTTATTGCTAAGTTCCATTGATTTCCTGGTCAACCAATATGTTGCCAAGGGTCATTTCCAAGGGCCATTGTCATTTTGATTGTGCAAGTAGAGTGCAAAATGACATACAAATGGCAAAAGACTACCTTGAGAATTTCAAATGGATTGCCATTTATGTGATATTGGCATATCTATCAGTTACCGAAAGGACTGCAATCAACTAGATGTAACAGCTGACATCTGCTTCAGCTTCTTGTCAACAACCCTGTTCCCTTTTGCATGAGAAGGGACAGTGGTGTTTACAGGAGAGTAGGGATATTAGAAACACACACACAAAAAGAGAGAGAGAGAGAGAGAGAGAGAGAGAGAGAGAGAGAGAGAGAGAGAGAGAGAGAGAGAAAGAAATGGGGGGCAAAGCAAGGGGAAAATGTGAAAGAGACAAAGAGAGAGGCACAGAGTGTGTGCTTTTGGTGGTGGGGTTGGGGGCGCAGTGACACAGGAATCCTGGGGATGAGGTTACACACATGCCCAGAGTGATTAGAAGGGTTTGGTGTGCTCTGCTTGTGTGAACTGTGACTTTGACCTCCCGCTCTCCCCCTGACATCGTCCCCTGCTATTTATTCTACTACAGACAACAATAATAGGAGATGAGCTCAATGCCTGATTGGGCGAGAGGATGTGTGAAACCAGGAACACCCAGTGGGACAAGCCACAGCTGCAGTGCCCACCCTATCCTCTACTGTACCTCTCTCACGGCGCAACAGACTATACAGAGGTGACTGGATTGAATTTGCTGCTATAATTACAGTTATTACAGTGGTTATCCTATTACATATGTATAAGGTGGCCCCGTTGTATACGCTGCTTGCGGTACAGTTAGTCCAGTGGTTATCAAATTATATTCACTAATATTATAGTCTGTACCCAGCTAATCCAATTATGTATATACCAGCTGTCAGTCATAATGCTGTTGGATCAAAGTACATTGGATGGAATCCATGGGTCTCAGAGGAACAACCTCTGGAAGTGGCTGCATTCCAGAAAGCACATGGTGGGCCACTATTATAGTGAGGATAAATCCCACACAAAGTATCTCTTGAAGAACGCTTGTTTGAATTAAGACAGCAAGTGTTCAATTAAAGTGTTTGCCAAGTCAGAAGGCGAAAGGGCAATGGATAATATCCCTCTACATAACTTACCTCAGAATGACCACAAGGATACATTAAGGCTACATTTCATCCATATTCTCCATTTAAAATGCCCAGAAATTTGATAAAAATACTCCTAACTCCCATATGTCATGTACTATAAATTCACCACCCTGGTCTGTATGTACTTGTTTGGGCAAGCCGTATAGCCAGCAGTAAACACCTTTGGTACTGACCAGGCAGGATTGGCCTCAGTCCAAAAGGGCCTCTGGTGGGGGAGATGCCCCTGACGATGCAGTCGAACAGAAAGCTGATCTGCTCTCCCTCCATGGACGATAGGAAGAAGACGCCAGCCCCTGTAGGAAACACACATAGTCCGCCGGCTTAATGTCACATTTCACTCTTTAGATAGAATGTTTTACCACACCCCTCTGGGTCAATTATAACTGGATGGAAGTAGTGTACAGAGATACATCTTTGTACTGGCCAGTTGGCACACAAGCACACTAATAGCTAGCACCCACTCATTTTGTTTGCAGACTGCATGAACATCACCTTGGATTGTCATCCATCTGGTAATTGACATATATTTCAACTTTGTCAGATACTGAAATAAGAGCAGCATTGAACTTCTTCGATATTCGATATAAAAAAAAATGCTGAGGTTAATTAAATGTTGTTAACCCACTACATTCCAGAATACAGATATATGATCTTAATTTGAGCCAGTTTGCTGCAGCAGGAAAATATTCATGCAACAATTTCAAAGATTTTACTGAGTTACAGTTCATACAGGGAAATCAGTCAATTGAAATAAATTCATTAGGCCCTAATCTATGGATTTCACATGACTGGGAATAGAGATGAGCATCTGTTGGTCACAGATACTTAAAAAAACAAGATAAAGCCAGTGATTAGAAAACCAGTCAGTATCTGGTAACCACCATTTGCCTCATGGAGCGTGACACATCTCTTTTGCATAGAGTTGATCAGGCTGTTGATTGTGACCTGTGGATTGTTGTCACACTACTCTTCAAAGGCTATGCGAAGTTGCTGGATTTTGGCAGGAACTGGAACATGCTGTCGTCATCGTCGATCCAGAGCATCCTAAACATGCTCAATGGGTGGCATGTCTGGGAAGTATGCAGGCCATGGAAGAACTGGGACATTTTCAGCTTCCAGCAATTGTGTACAGATCCTTGCAACATGGGGCTGTGCATTATCATGCTGAAATATGAGGTCATGGCACTGGATGAATGGCAAGACAATGGGCTTCAGGATCTCGTCACAGGATCTCTATGCATTCAAAATGACATTGCTTAAATTAAATTGTGTTCATGTTCAGACACTACTCTAGTTTGTGTATTCACTTTGTTTGTTCGTATTAAACTCACCGACTGCACCTGCTTCATGACTCCCTGCGTCTTTGTCACACAATGTGTTGTGTGACAAAACTTCACATTTTAGAGTAGCCTTTTATTGTACCCGGCACAAGGTACACTTGTGTGATGACCATGCTATTTAATCAGCTTCTTGATATGGCTTACCTGTCAGGTGGATGGATTATCTTGGCAAAGGAGAAATGCTCACTAACAGGGATTTTGTCAACAAAATTTGAGAGAAATAAGCTTTTTGTGTGAATGGAACATTTCTGGGATCTTTCATTTCAGGTCATGAAAAATGTAACCAACCCTTTACATGTTGTGTTTATATTTTTGTTCAGTGTAGTATGTGGATTATAATTAATAGCCATTTTTTGTAGGTAAATCAAGTCTTTAGAAGCCTTTTCAAACCTTAAATACATTACAAATGTGCATTTACTGCTGTGATCAAATTCAGATCCTACATCTCTATGCTAACTAACCTACGCTAAATAAAGCCTCACACAACACGAATGAACGGTCAAAATTCTAAATCTCTGATATACAGCTCCGGTCACTCAAAATGTCAAATGAAAAGTATAAAGGTGATAAAGGGTACAAGGGTGTGAGGGTTAATGGGTCAGGAACTCTCCTGCCCTCTTGCCATTCCCAAGCCCAAGACACACCAGGGGGTGTCACCAAGAGGGTCTTTCTGTCACCTGGTCGTCGTGAGACCACACACCGCAGAGCTACCCCCTGTCGCATGTTTTAGATGCCACCGACCCTAAGAAGGGGTCAGAGGTTAGCAGCTAAAACCACTCAGATGTTTACACTGAGGGGGACTCAAGACATATGTTACAACTAGTGGCGGTTGGTGCCGTTTAAGATGAGGGAGGATGATAATTATTTTTAATGAGCATGGCCTTATTTCTATTACAGCATATTGGATGACTGTCATTCATATTCCATTCACCCAGCTCAAGGTGTCCCTATACCCATCATGAAGTTGCTACAACCTATCCTATGAATTAAAGTTTAAAGTGCACAGATCGAGAGAAATTTGAAGGTGACAGACACTTACACATTCAATACCGCCTTGCCTGCGTTTAGCTGATCGAGGGTGTAATCAGTCCAGCAGTTAGCAAACGAGAGTTTCTATTGAACAAATTCAGTTATGTTTATCTCCGTTTTGTTCCATTTGCGTTACATTTAAGGAATGTTTTTCAACAGAATTGGAGGAATAAATACGCCCCTGATCACACACAAACACATTTCACTTTCATAGCAGCCAGCCAGATCATTGTATAATTCCTTCTTTTTTTTCTACCCCTTTTTCTCCCCAATTTCGTGATATCAAATTGTTGTAGTAGCTACTATCTTGTCTCATCACTACAACTCCCGTACGGGCTCGGGAGAGAAGAAGGTTGAAAGTCATGCGTCCTCCGATACACAACCCAACCAGCCGCACTGCTTCTTAACACAACGCACATCCAACCCGGAAGCCAGCCGCACCAATGTGCCGGAGGAAACACTGTGTACCTGGCAACCTTGGTTAGCGCGCACTGCGCCCGTCCCGCCACAGGAGTCGCTGGTGCGCGATGAGACAAGGACATCCCTACCGACCAAGCCCTCCCTAACCCGGACGACGCTAGGCCAATTGTGCGTCGCCCCACGGACCTCCCTCCCGGAGCCTGGGCCCAGAGTGTCTGATGGCACAGCTGGCGCTGCTGTACAGCGCCCTTAACCACTGCGCCACCCGGGAGGCTGTATAATTACTTCATGCATCTACACCACAGTGTATAAAGGATTTTGGAGACAGGCGTAGGAATACACAATAGGGGTTTTTCATACACCCATAACAAACACATATACAAAAACACCGGGCTGTACCCAAACAAAAGAGTGAGGGTAAACCTCGTTAAACACCACGGGACAATACCCGTTATACACAATATATATATAGCATGCAGCATAACAGCTGCACCAACGCATAGGCACGCACAGCACCAACGGACATGGGAACAATAACCGACAAAGACAGAGGGAACAGAGGGCACATATATAACATACTAATCAGGGGAAATGGGAACCAGGTGTGTATAATCAGACAAGACAGTCCGGGGTTGATGATAATGAATCCCGTTCAGTGAAGCCTAGAAAGCCTGTGACGTAGACCTCCGGAACTGGTGAACAGAATGAGCATCAGTACCGGGGGGGATACGTGACTCAGGAGGCTGGTGAGGGGAAGACGCTTCATAATAATGTCTGGAACAGAGCGAATGGAATTGCATCAAACACATAGGAACAATGTGTTTGATTTATTTCATAACATTCCACTGATAACGCTCCAGCCATTACTACGAGCCAGTCCTCCCCAATTAAGGTGCCACCAACCTCCTGTGATCGACACGCTCTCCTCCTCACACCTTTTCCCTTTGCTTGTGGACACACAGCTTAGATAGTTGTCACCATATTAGCTAACGTCAAGTCAATAACATAGCTACTATAACTAATGCCTTAGTAAATTCGCTACAATCATGCAGTACAGCGTACAGTTAGCAAGCAGTTTAGCAGTTACACCGGCGAGCCCCGGTGGCAATAAATTAATAAAGCCAAAAGCTTACCATGACTTGGAAGAGTTCTAGAGATGGATAACCATTGTCAGCTAGGTAACATAGCATCCCTCTCTGTTTGAGCTGGGTGTTTGAGTAGGCTCAACTAGCTAGCTGGAAGGGGGTGGGAGCCTCCTAGGTTTTGTATTGAAGTCAATGTACCGAGAAGGGGATGGAAACTAGCTGTCCTCCGGCTAAACGACGGTGCTACCCTACAGAGTGCTGTTGAGCCTACTGAAGACCTCCATTGAAAACTGTGTGTTAAATTCAGTTATTTGGTGACGTGAATATATTTAGTATAGTTTTATCTAAAAAGGATAACTTTTGAAATGTTTCACTATTTAAAGGTTTATGAAATTCACTGAGGGGGATGGTCCTCCCTTTCCTCCAATGAAGAGCCTCCACTGTTTACAACATCTCCTATCTGCAGTAATCTGTTGTCAAATATCATCCGGTTCTGAATAAAATGGCCAATTCAAAATGCTAGTTGACTTGAGTATCATTTACAGTATAAATGGGTTCAACAGATGCAATGTCTACTACTGCATCGATTTATTTCCGTACTTGAGTGAAAAGTCATCTGTCATTGAGTGGTGCTTTGAATGAATGAGTGGAATGAGTGGTGCTTTGAGGACAACTCAAGGCTCTGGCTGCAACAACAACAAGCAACAAGCAACAGATGAGATAACTAACGTCCTTAATAATGACATCATGAAAAGGTTTCAACAAAGCTAAGCAGCACACATCACACCATCCCCACCCCCACTCTAACATGATGGACCTCTCCACTTCTACCTAATAAAGTCTGAACCATAGTACCAAACCAGGGAGCCGCCATTCGCTGCGGGGACAGGGTTTTAGACTGGCGTGTAAATAAATTCTGCAGCGAAGGAATTGTCCGTAGAGCTCCGAGACAAGATTGTGTCAAGGCACAGTTCTGGGGAAGGGTACAAAAACAATTCTGCAGCATTGAAGGTCCCCAAGAACACAGTCTCCATCATTCTTAAATGGAAGAAGTTTGCAACCACCATGACTTCCTAGAGCTGGACGCCCAGCCAAACTGAGAAATCGGAAGTCTAGGGCCTTAGTCAGGGAGGGGACCAAGAAACCGTTGGTCACTCTGACAGAGCTCCAGAGTTCCTCTGTGGAGATGGAAGAACCTTCTGGAAGGACAACCATTTCTGCAGCACTCCAACAATCAGGCCTTCATGGTAGAGAGGCCAGACGTAAGCAAATCCTCAGTAAAAAGGCACATGACAGCCAGTTTAGAGTTTGCCAAAAGGCACCTAAAAGACTCTCACATGAGAAACATGATTCTTTGGCCTGAATACCAAGCATCACGTCTGGAGGAAACTTGGCACCATCCCTACGGTGAAGCATGGTGGTGGCAGCATCATGCTGTGGTGATGTTTTTCAGCGGTAGGAACTGGGAGACTAGTCAGGAACGAGGGAAAGATGAACTGAGCAAAGTACAGAGATATCCTTGATGAAAACCTGCTCCAGAGCGTTCAAGACCTCAGACTGAGGCGAAGATTCACTTTCCAACAGGACAACGACCCTAAGCACACAGACAAGTCAACGCAGGACTGGCTTCGGGACAAGTCTCTGAATGTACTTGAGTGGCCCAGCCAGAGCCCAGACTTGAACCTGATCGAACATCTCTGGAGAGACCTGAAAATAGCTGTGCAGCGACGCTCCCCATCCAACCTGACAGAGCCTGAGAGGATCTGCAGAGAAGAATGGGAAAACTCCCCAAATACAGGTGTGCCAAGCTTTTCGCGTCATACCCAAGGAGACTCGAGACTGTAATCGCTGTCAAAGGTGCTTCAACAAAGTACTGAGTGAAGGGTCTGAATAATTATGTAAATGTCATATTTCCGTAGGTTTTTTTTGCAAAAATGTCTAAAAACCTAGTGTTGCTTTGTCATTATGGAGTATTGTGTGTAGATTGATGAGGGTATAAAACAACAACATATATTTTAGAATAAGGCTGTAATGCAACAAAACGTGGAAAAAGTGATAGGGTCTGAATACTTTCTGAATGCACTGTAGATCCCATGTGCACACAAACAAACGCACATTTTTCCCATCTTTAAAAAAGGGATGTGCTTTCCTTTTTTTTTTACGACGCATGGATTGGAAAACTCTCCCCGATGTGACCTTCACGATATTAAGTTGTGCCTCTAGTGGAAGACTGAATGGAGCTAAATAAATCACGGTTCACATACTGGAGTCTCGTGTTTCCAGTGGATCGTGTGTATTAATATTGATGTCTTCAGCTATGTGGCATACTTTGCGTGCCTGTCTGTGTCCACTCCAGGTGTTGACACGCGTCCATTCCTCCTCTAACGGTTTTGTGTTTATTCCAGGATGTAAACTGCAAAATACCATACCGCAGATCACATACCCATGTTTCAGATATGGAAATTAACTTAATGCGCTCTCTGATTTCTCAAGTATGACTTCTCATTGACTTTTTTATATATACAGATTAAGTCTTGCTGGACCAAGGCTAACTGAGATTGGATTTCTATTCAAAGCCTGCAAGCTTAGTGAAACAAAATCGCCTATGACACCAAGTCCTTTATCTCATGTTGTTACCAAAGCAGATGCAATACACAATACTTCATACACAAAAAGATACATTTGTATGTTTCTGTCTCGCCAAACACCATTGAGCACATTTAATGTGAGTTGGCCCCAAGGAGAGCTACACTGGAGTCTGAAAAATGAAGAAACACCCAGCAACTCTGATCATCCCTCTAGTCACTAGTCGTAGTTCCGACACTAATGTTCTCTGTCTGATTGATGCCAGCTCTTCCAACAGGGTAGAGGAATCTAAGAGTAAAAACCCATGGAAGTGTAATGATTTAATCCACCGAAATGCCAAACGTGTCTTTCATGCTCTCATTGAAAAAGTCCCAAAGGGCAGATCAATCATAGAAACATGTCAGTTAGACCAACTTGTGGTGTGATACAACAGGCTGAAAGAACAAGTCAATATACTCTGCATGTGAATGAGGTGTGAAACAAGGCAAACGTGTAGTTTGAATGCACTTCTGTAACTGTCCACTTTCCAGTCATTAAAATCCCCTCATCATCTTAGATCAATAAAATCAAGCCTTTTGTCCTTTCAAAGTAGGTCATCGGAAATAATAACAGTGTAACCTACAGAAAATGCCAGAGTGCCATTTGACTCCATCAACATTTTACTGTGGGGGGGATCATTCTCTCTTGCTACATACTGTTATGTACTGTGTTGGATTAGTATTTTTATGACTTTGCTCAAGCAGATGCATCCTCTTTCCTACTTCCATGGTACTTAATCAGATCACATAGACATAGATGTTTGTGCCTAGTTCTTAGAAAACAGTCCAGGTCTAAACTTATTGGGTTTAGGTTCAAAGGATCCACATGCCCGAAGCCAAATGTCGAACTGGAAAGCACCAGTGACGATGCCATTCTTCTTTTTTCGTTAGGCAACAGAACAGCACAATGGTTAATAGACGTAGCACGACCACAACAGCGACATCAGTCAACTCACAGTAGCCGCAGCGCGTTCCCCCCTCAAAGACGAAGCCATTTGGTACGGGTCCATATCTGCGTAGGTCCGGGAGGTTCCACTGGCCGATGATAACAGGGGGGATGTCCCTGGCCAGAACCAGTAGGTTGTTACACAAGTGAAGGATCGCAGGCCCACTCTCCAACTTGGTGCCTGGTAAGATGCCAACGCTAAACCTATGGACTGGACAGAGAAGAGGAGAAGTTGAAAACCACTTAAACAAAAGACAATAAAAACAAATGAGGTCATTGACTTTATAAAAACGCATCCCATCATAGACTATGCCTCCCTCGGCTTTAATGGTAGGCAATAACTATAGAGGGACAGAGAAAACTATTTAATTCCAAACATTATTGCTCCAGTATGGCTTTGATTTAATTGCACAATAAAAAGTAGGGGAAACAGTTGAGCGCATTGAGAGTGAGATCAGTAAGCTGAATTAAGAACAGAGTAGAGCTCAGATCCGAAACCCAAACGTAATCAATCAGAGCCTGTCACTAACAACAATGTAATGGACTCAATATTTCCGTTAATGAGCAACATAAGAGGAAAGACAGGCCTGGCCAGAGTAGGAACATGTGTTGTGTGTCTGTTTATCTATTTGTTTTAAGTGGTGTGTGTGCGTGCGCGCGCATGTGCGTGCGCGCGCATGTGCGCGCGCGCATGAGTATGTGTATAGGTTGGAGTTCCTCGATGCTAAACAGTAACTACATTAAAACACATGACTGATACCAGTGAGTAAACTCTGTTAGGTGAGAGATTGATGGCTTCGATGATGAAAAAAATGTCAGCCAGTCCCGTCACATCAACGCTCAGTTTAAGAGATTCATGGGGTGACACAACTCACAACAAAAGCGCTGGCACACAGCAGACCTCAGCCACGGGCTGGCAGGTGACATTTCTACGTGCCTGGACACACTTCAGAGCAGAGCACGACAATCAGTACACACACACACACACACAGTGGAACACATACACAGTGGAGTGGAACAGACACACATTGGCATAAACTTTGGACACACAGACACACACAGCACAGGGCAGCTGTGATATGTTCGCCTGACCATTCCAATTATACTCCACGCAATATATTAATTACCTCTGTGATTTGTGACCTCTTTTACACTCATTTGTTCCACAACACAAATCAGTTGGACTCTGTGGAGTAATTGAGATTCCTACAAAATCTGATTTGCATTAATAAACATTTAAAACAACACCAGAACATTGAAAAGTCGAGGCAGATGTAAATGAATAGGTATTTCCAGGTGCTGACAGGGATATCATCAGACACAACCCGTTATAACCTTTGTTTCCACACTAAATCAGTTATGAAACTGACATCTAAAACACCTCACTATAACATTATTTGGTTTGATGCCCATGCTACATGAATCCATATTACACAACACATGGGTCACCCAGAAGAGCATGTAATTGGAGAACACTGTCAACAAGGACCTACGCATCAGACTACCTGTTGCCTATGCTGTAGCAGATATCGATGTGCCAGGTCAAGTTATACCAAGCTGATTGGACGCAGCGCCTCACAGAGTAATACATATTATCTACTACCTATCTGGTGGCATAACACTTTCTTAGCCCCAGGCTTTGTTTTGGCCCCATGTTGATTCAACCACAGAAACAAAAAAGCCTAAGACTTTGGGCCAAAACCTTTTGGAAGTTAAAACTTCAAAGTGGAAAAGACCTATGGTTTGGCACACCTGTTCATTTATTCTTAGGTTCTAAAAAAAAGAAAAAAAAAGAAAAAAAAGAAGGCGAATCTAGTACAAAAACAAAACCCCAAATGAATTAACGCTCCCAAAAGGGATGTTTGGTTGTTAACAACTTCGGAAAAGAAAGTATCCTACCTTCACCAAGACTGTAGCGGATGCGGATATCCCAGGCCAGCAGAGCCTCCTTGCCGTCGAAGCCCAGCACAGCAACCTGGCCCAGGCAGAGGATAGCCAGCGTGTAGTTTACCCCCTCATAGGAGAGACCTGTCTCCAGTCCACAGATATCCTCCAAGGTGATGCTGCCCTTCTCCCGGTGGCCCTGGGCTTTATCCGACTTGTCTTTGTAGACGAGAAGTACCAAACAGTCTAGGAAAATGGGGAGAAAAAAAGAGAACATAACAAAAACCTTACAATTGATAAAATACTGATGGTCTGTAACATACAGGTTCTGTTTTCTGGACACATACGACAACTTAAAAGCATATTCAAAGGAAACCTCCAATGAAAGTGCGTTTTAGTCCAGGACTAGTCTTACTCTGTGTCCAGGAACCTAGCTCACAGTCTAAAAACAGTCCTAGTTGTTGGTGAAAGTTGAGGTGAATGTTGGTGAATGTTATTTTATTTCACCTTTATTTAACCAGGTAGGCTAGTTGAGAACAAGTTCTCATTTGCAACTGCGACCAGGCCAAGATAAAGCATAGCAGTGTGAACAGACAACACAGAGTTACACATGGAGTAAACAATTAACAAGTCAATAACACAGTAGAAAAAAAAGAGAGTCTATATACATTGTGTGCAAAAGGCATGAGGAGGTAGGCGAATAATTACAATTTTGCAGATTAACACTGGAGTGATAAATGATCAGATGGTCATGTACAGGTAGAGATATTGGTGTGCAAAAGAGCAGAAAAGTAAATAAATAAAAACAGTATGGGGATGAGGTATTGGGTGGGCTATTTACCGATAGACTATGTACAGCTGCAGCGATCGGTTAGCTGCTCAGATAGCAGATGTTTGAAATTGGTGAGGGAGATAAAAGTCTCCAACTTCAGCGATTTTTGCAATTCGTTCCAGTCACAGGCAGCAGAGAACTGGAACGAAAGGCGGCCAAATGAGGTGTTGGCTTTAGGGATGATCAGTGAGATACACCTGCTGGAGCGCGTGCTACGGGTGGGTGTTGCCATCGTGACCAGTGCACTGAGATAAGGCGGAGCTTTACCTAGCATGGACTTGTAGATGACCTGGAGCCAGTGGGTCTGGCGACGAATATGTAGCGAGGGCCAGCCGACTAGAGCATACAGGTTGCAGTGGTGGGTGGTATAAGGTGCTTTAGTAACAAAACGGATGGCACTGTGATAAACTGCCTCCAGTTTGCTGAGTAGAGTGTTGAAAGCTATTTTGTAGATGACATCGCCGAAGTCGAGGATCGGTAGGATAGTCAGTTTTACTAGGGTAAGTTTGGCGGTGTGAGTGATGGAGGCTATGTTGGGGAATAGAAAGCCGACTCTAGATTTGATTTTAGATTGGAGATGTTTGATATGAGTCTGGAAGGAGAGTTTACAGTCTAGCAAGACACCTAGGTACTTATAGATGTCCACATATTCTACATTTACATTTACATTTAAGTCATTTGGCAGACGCTCTTATCCAGAGCGACTTACAAATTCTAGGTCGGAACCATCCAGGGTGGTGATGCTAGTCGGGCGTGCGGGTGCAGGCAGCGAACGGTTGAAAAGCATGTATGACAGGAACTTAAATACAACCCGAAAAGTGTGTTATACATTGAGTTACCATAGTACTGAGAAACCTTCCAGGGAATAGGGTGAAGTGAGAATCAATTTGAGCTTTTAAAAAAACAGGTACTCCTTGAAAAGTTAGGCAAAAAAGTTAAACGTGTATCGTATTGTATCGTATCATATCATCCTGTACTGTATTATATTGCACTGTACTAAATTGAAGTGTAGTGTACTGTACTGACTGTTCGGATGTGAGAGGACGAGATGGTGAGGGGAAAACACGAGAGTAAAGTAACATTAGAATATGCCAGTTCTTATACTCGACTTCAGTGGATCCCTGCTGTCTAGGGAAGAAATACGGCTGAAATAAATGGTCCATATTGTCAAGCCTGCTTCTAAAAGATCAAAAGGCCTCTGACTTCACTATAAAATCCTGGAATGCTACACTCAACACAATAACTCCATAAGCAACTTTTGCACTTTCAGCCAGCCTGTTGACAGCACCTGGCTCCTGTAAGACATGGCTAAATCCCATAATAGGCCAGTCCAGTCTCATCATCACTCAAGGTGATAAAACGATAACAGGCCTACTGTAAGTACCAGTACCCTTTGACACGGCATGAAAGTCAGAGGGTAGCCTACAGATATCTGAGTGCTTGGCATTTACTGTGGCTGTACAGGCACGGTGAAGATAGACAGTAGTCGGTGAGGGAGGCCTCCTCCCACCTCTCTTTGGCACTTTCGAAGTACAATCACAGTGTCAACTGACAAAACAAGACCTTTTATTATCTCTGTCACATACACACTGGCGCCAAACGCACACACACACACACACGCACACACACGCACACGCACGCACACACACACACACACACACACACACACACACACACACACACACACACACACACACACACACACACACACACACACACACACAGCTCACGCATGACTGTGGACAGCTGAGATAACAGGGACTTCAAAGGGACGAGGAATGGTTGCATCCAACCTCGGCCTAGTCCATTAAACACCTAGGGACGGTCAGAGCCCAGATAGGCAAAGAGAAGGAGGCTATAGTGTAACACAATATGGCTGCTCCATCTATTTCCACTGCGGTTGCATAATCAAAGTGCGGAAGAGCATGAAAGCCCATGTCTTTTTGAGTTACCCCACTTTAAAGCATGAAATGTCAGCCAATGGTGCAAAACAGTTGGCGCCCGCTGCCCTGCAAGTCTTCAATGCGTGCAAATGATTTCCATTGGAGAATAGTAGGCTATTCATGTGGTATCCCACAATCACAATAAGATGCACTGAAGAAAAGTCAACACTTCACTAGAGTGCATTATCTGAACATATAATAAACACAATAATTACAACATAGTAAGGGTAATCACTTCCAATCAGAAGACTATAGTTTAAATTCTTTATAATTAAAGACATTTTACTTATAGGCCTACATTTTCTACATTGTATTTACAGCTTAATTGACTGATGTTCATGGTTATAAACCAGTTATACCCTGAAGATGGCACAGTGATTCCCGAAACGTTGGCGTTTTAACCAATCAATTAGTTGTGAGTTTATACATATGGATGTGCGACTCTGTTTTTATACACCAGTTATTTACACGCTGCAGAAGCCTCTGTAAATGTAGCCTAGTAGCCTACCAGAACACATGAACTTTAATACAGGGGCCACCGGGATAGCCAAAGTTCTGAATGAGCAACCTGAAATTCAAACCTATCTGATATCAGCACAGTGGCCTATGCATGAGAACATATTTCATTCCATGGCATGCAGTAATGAAACTTCGTTTCCAGTTGCTTTTCATTTGGGATGTTTAGTAAATGACAAACATCAATTATTTATCAATTTACTAGGGTAGTAATAGACCACGGCAGTAAACTTCCAAATGAAATGGTTTTAAATTACCACATACATTTAACAAAGACAAACGTTGTAAAGCTGTGCGCTGTTATTCCAACAACGTGTATGGTATTACGCGTGTTGAAATGTCGAACAGAATGAGCGACGTACCTGCTACAGGCGATGGCTTGCGAAGTACGACCCACCTAGTCTTCCACTGAAAGAGATATGGGTATAAAATAGAAGCTAGCGTTAATATGCCGAATAACTTTGAAGCACATGCTAATTCAATTAATTATTTAGTTTTGTAAACACCTTTTTTCCATCTCTGAATTTGACATATCCTTCCACGACAACCGAATCCGTCATCTTCAGTCATGGTTCCAAACAGCTGCAGTGTCGCTGTCCCGTGCCCGAATGAGGGGTCACTTTCAAAATAGCTTTAGACTACTGGTGAGGGGCGCACACTCGTTTCGTGCACCCCCCTCCGGCACCAACACACAGAACCGCACACACCCAATTAAGACATTTTCCTGGATATTTTTTCAGCAGGTGATTTTTCAAGAGGTGATATTTAACCGAAATATAAGTATAATAAAATCTGCTTGCAATTGACCTCAAAGATGAATTCCAATTAATAAAATATTAAATTGTTATCATCTGGGGGTGGTTCACTAAAACAGAAATAATGTGCAGTTTCAGGGACCCCTTCATCAAATTACGATTTTTCAAGACAGGTGGACATACACATTTAACAACATTTAAAATGTTTATTCAGTCACAAAATAATATTTATTTCACAGTTGTGTAAATATCACTATTCTTCCACAGTATGTACACATAGTACATATAAAAAATACTAGCTGTAATGTCCATTTATTTAGACTTGGGCTTGCGCTTGATAATTGTGTTGATCCAGTTCACATAGTTAACGACTTTGGTGTAGACGCCAGGCTTCCCAGTCTTTCCACAGCCATCGCCCCAGCTGATAACTCCATACAGGAAGCTGACATCATCCTTAACACAAGCCAGGGGGCCTCCTGAGTCACCCTGGGGGAACACACATACGCAGAGCGGCACACACACAGACACACACACACATACACACACACACACAAACAACAAACAATGAGTCATCCCCTTGAAACTTTATATTACACACACCAATATAAACCAATTCCACTCCTACCTAAACACAGTATTTGTCATTACAACACATAAACAAGGTGGGAAGTTAACCATAACTTTATATTAAAGAGAAAGCAGCTGAAGGCCATGCAATTCTTACAGCAGCCTCCATGTGCATGTTCTGTGAACCAAAAGCGCCACTAGCATTTTGGGGGCTGTAAGCTAGATTTGGTTGGGGCCCCCTCACCCCCACCCCCATCTTGAGGGCAAAACATTTTAGTGGCCTCCATTTTGACGGCGGAGAGAACAATTTCAGCATTAAAGTTAATGTGCTGCAATTCTACAAATGTTTCAATAGAGCATAGGGAAAAATGCGTATAGCCAGAGCTGCTTGTTCTGTAAACTTTGCCCAGTGGTTCCTCCATATTATACAGTATATATATATATATTATTTTATTTAACTAGGCAAGTCAGTTAAGAACAAATTCTTATTTACAATGACGGACTACCCTGGCCAAACCTGGACAACGCTGGGCCAATTGTGCGCAGCCCTTTGGGACTCCCAATCACGGCCGGATGTGATTCAGCCTGATTCACACAATACACATCGTTATCTCATGGCTGGCTGTACCATCTACAAGAAAACATTATCTAAATCTTTCTACTCCAATTTGGGTCCAGAGAGCCCTAGATCTATGCACCATTACCTGGCAGGCATCCACACATCGGTTGGTCCCGGCACAGACCATGTTGGAGGTCACATGGTTGCCGTAGACTTCAGGCAGGTTACACCTCTCAAACGGGACAATCCTCACCCCGGCCTCCTGCAGGTTGGTGTATTTATTTGCCTCTTTGGAAAAATAAGACAAACAAATCAGTAATGAAAGGGATATAGTCATATACTAAAAGCATTTGGTCATATGGAAACAGTGTAATCCATGAGACATTCATGTAAAGACATGAATAGGAAGGACAGGCCTATATGGGAGCGCACATGATTGGATATGATGCATATATGCCTATTTGAGATGTTACCGTGTAGTTTTCAAAGTGATATGAAAACATTCAAGACCATAATGACATATCTGACCACCACACTAGAGTGAAAGACACACAATGAAGCAGAAGCAATGAAGCAAGGAAGTTTTTGACACAACACTTACTCTCATGCATGTGGCCCCAGCCAGTAATCTGACAGCAGTATTGGTCCGGGAAGGTCATGTCTTTATTGGGCAGGCAGATTGGCCGTATAAACGGGCTCTTTTTTACACAGCGGCCATCTTGTTTTTTCAGTTTCACAAGAACTGTTGGAATAGAAACATTCTCATCATAAAACAGGAAAATGTGACAAGGAGTCAATAGCAGGTGTTATTTTTCTGAACCTGTATTTAACCTTCAAGTAGGTAAAATCGAGAACCGCTGTTAATTTCCAATGATTACGCCCTTGATCAGGTGAAACATCCCAAATAAGTTACAGCAAGCTGTATGATGTACTGTCATCGTTACTCAAATGTTGAATCATGAAATCACAGAACGATTGCTGTACTATTGAATAATGTCTGTTTTGCTTTCAGAAAAGAGAAGAAAACGAGAGAAGTGTAAGTCCCCTCAGAATGGATGCAGATGCCCGGAGACTGTCACACTCAAATGTGTGTGTCAGTGTGTGTGTGTGTTCACATTGGAGCCAGCTGTTCCAAGATGCACAGCTGTGAGTGCAGACAGAGTGTGTGCTGCAGACAGGCAGACTGGCATGTGTGAGTGTTTTTGTTAGTCTCTGTGTGGGCGAGTGTGGTAGTTTTTGGATGATGTGTGTGAGTCAGTGTACGAGCGTGTGCTATAATGTCAACTTTGTGTGAGTGTTTGAGCGTGTGTGTTTGCTAATAGTCAGTGTGAGTGAATAGGAACGTGAAATAATAGATTTACCAATGTCATGGAGAGTTGGATTGAAAACAGAGAAGCGCTCTGGAAAGATGTACTTCTCCACTCCAAAGGTTTTGGTGTCAGGAGTCGTAACGTTGAACTTATGCTGACCCAGAATCACACGAATCTTTGACACAAGGGGACTGAGGACAGACACATCATTCTCTGTCATTAGTAGCACAATGTAGGATAATTATGTCACATGAATTAAACTGAATGCAATGACACTTATTTTGTATGATATTAATACCCTGGGGCTTTATGTATCAAGTATCTCAGAGTAAGAGTACTGATCTAGGGCCAGGTTCCCCACCGTCCATGTCATTTCTGTCATTGTAATCTAAAAGGTGAAACTGATCCTAAGCACTCCTAACAAGATGTTTGATACATACAGTGCCTGAACTGAAAAGTTTAAACCTAAAGACCCAAGACCATAATAACCATGAAAACCCTCCCCTATTGACCTACAAAGGGCATATGAAAAGCTTTCCTCAAACTGAATATTTGCATCTAAATATAGTGTGTTCATAAAAACGGGAAATGTTGAGGTCAAAGTCCAGAATGTCAATCATCTCTCTACTGACCACCAGTGTCTGTGATGTGCTGTGCCAAAATGTGAGGTTAAAGGTTGAATGTGAAAGTAATCACACAAAATACCCTACTCTCCACTGCCTTTACGTACCTGTGCAACATGCTAACTCCTAAGATATGAATTATTATTTATTTAACAAGGCCTATATGTGGGGCCTCCCGAATTACGCAGGAGTCTGAGGCACTGCATCGCATGACTCTCGACCTTCGCCTCTCCCGACTCGGTATGGGAGTGGCCAAGTTGCAGCGATGGGACAAGACTGTAACTACCAATTGGAATTCACGAAAAAGGTGTAAGAAGTACCCAGAAATATCATAAACCATTTATTATTATTTTTTCATTACAAGGCTTAAATATGTGCATGGTCCCTCAAGGAATATAAGGACTAACTCATAGAACCATACCACACAAACAGGTGACAAAATAAACGCAAATGCCAATGTAGTGTCCAACTGTCTACTCTATATGCTCTATTTCTATGGTCTAATAGGCTCAATGTTGCATAACACAAACAGGTGAAAAAAATTATAAACACAAGTGGATGCTCCAAATAGTGCTGTACTGTGCTGTAGGATATTCATTTGAGTCAGTATGTGAATTATTATGTGGATTACAGTTCATGGACATTTTTGTAGGGATTGATACACTTCATGACCAAAAGTATGTGGACACCTGCTCATTCCAAGATCATGGGCATTAATATGGAGTTTGTCCCCCATTTGCTGCTTTAACAGCCTCCACTCTTCTGGGAAGGCTTTCCACTAGATGTTGGAACATTGCTGTGGGGACTTCCATTTAGTCACAAGAGCATTAGTGAGGTCCGGCACTGTTGTTGAGTGACTAGGCATGGCTCGCAGTCTGTGTTCCAATTCATCCCAAAGGTAATCGATGGGGTTGAGATCAAGGCTCTGTGCAGGCCAGTCAAGTTCTTCCACACCGATCCCGACAAACCATTTCTGTATGGACCTCGTTTTGTGCACAGGGGCCATTGTCATGCTGAAACAGGAAAGAGCCTTCCCCAAACTGTATCCACAAAGTTGAAGTCATATTATTGTATAGAATGTAATTGTATGCTGTAGTGCTAAGATTTCCCTTCATTGGAACTAAGGGCCTAGCCCGAACCATGAAAAACAGACCCACACTATGATTCCTCCCCTACCAAACTTTACAGTTGGCACTATGCATTTGGGCAGGTAGCGTTCTCCTGGCATCCGCCAAACCCAGATTCATCCGTCGGACTGCCAGATGGTGAAGCATGATTCATCATTCCAGAGAATGCGTTTACACTGCTCCACAGTCTCATGGCGGCGAGCTTTACACAACTCCAGCCGACGCTTGGCATTGCACATTGGTGATCTTAAGCTTGTGTGCAGCTATGTTGCTTCCAGAGGCAATTTGGGACTCGGTAGTGAGTATTGCAGCTCTAACAGGGCAGAAATTTGACAAACTGACCAGTTGGAAAGGTGGCATCCTATGACGGCGCCACTTGAAAGTCCCAGAGCTCTTCAGAAAGTCCATTCTACTGCCAATGTTTGTCTATGGAGATGGCATGGCTGTCTGCTCAATTTTATACACCTGTCAGCAACGGGTGTGGCGGAAATAGCAGAATAGACTCATTTGAAGGGGTGTCCACATACTATTGTATATATAGTGCACATTTTTCGTATGTGGAAATTACAAACTTCAGAAGCCTTTTCAAACCTCAAATAAACTACAAGTTTTAAATGACCTGCATTGCAGAAAAGTTATCCTGCAACAAAGTCATAAAATTAAGATCATACATCTGTAGTGTATATATGCTGTATTTCTACTGTACCTGCGGAAGAAGCAGTGGGCAGCAGAGACCACCCAGCAGGACGAGACCAGGGTACCCGCACAAAAGATGTCATCTCCTATGTAGAGGGCTGCCATCCAGGGATGGGTACCGGGCAGGGCAGAGCTGCCACCCAGGATACGACCCCTGGCCACCGATATCCTCTTATTGTTCCTCTTTCCGCACACAGGCTTCTTGTCTGGCTTGGTTTGGTTGGTGTCAGGAAGGACATTAGCTGGCGATGGCAGCTGTGGCAATGGAACCACTCTCCGCAAAGAAGCTGTGTAAACGAATATGGAAGCAGACTTAAGTTTACAAGGGCTTCCTTTCTAATCAGTGCAAAATCAGTTCACGTTTACTGAAGAGCATTGACTTCAGTGTCAACATGTGATAGGGTAATACTAGTCATAAACTGGTACTACTAAACTACTATTGCTGGTAGTCTTCTACTACTACTACTGCTACTACTACTACTGCTACTGCTACTACTACTACTACTACTACTACTGCTACTACTAGTGCTACTGCTAGTGCTACTACTACTACTACTACTAGTGCTACTACTACTACTACTACTGCTACTGCTACTACTACTGCTACTACTAGTGCTACTATTACAACTACTACTACTGCTACTACTACTGCTACTAGTAGTGCTACTACTACAACTACTACTGCTACTACTACTACTGCTACTACTACTACTACTACTACTACTACTGCTACTACTACCACTGCTACTGCAACTACTGCAACTGCTACTTCTACTACTAGTGCTACTACTACTACTAGTGCTACCACTACTACTACTAGTAGTGCTACTACTACTGCTGATGCTACTGCTACTACTACTACTACTACTACTACTACTACTACTACTACTACTACTAGTGCTACTACTACTACTAAAGTGCTACTGCTACTACTACTACTGCTACTACTAGTGCTACTACTACTACTACTACTAGTGCTACCACTACTACTACTAGTAGTGCTACTACTACTGC